>NC_044037.1:285878856-286031023 GCF_901765095.1 Microcaecilia unicolor | reverse complement strand
CGAGGCCTCACCCTCGGTGTCAGACACAAGTTCACGGACCTGCGTCTGCAACCGTGCCCGGCTCGACTCCGTGGAGCCACGTCCACGATGGGTCGCGAGGTAGACTCCCTCTCCCGCATCGGCGAAGCTCCCTCCGCCGACGTAGTCGGGAGCCCTCCTGGGAGGTGGCCGCGTCGGTCACCGCGCACGTGGTACCCGTTCGGGGACCTCACCCAGGCGATGGGCCAGCCGTCGCCACGCTCGACGGTACCGGAGGCGCAAGCACGCCGGTACCGGAGGGTGGGCGCAACAGCTCTCCCAGAATCTCTGGGAGAACGGCCCGAGGCTCTCGTTCAGAGCGGCTGCAGAGAAAGGCATGGAGGTATGCAGGTCGACGTCAGAACCTGTTCCGGGCGTGGAGGCTGTTCCGGGCTGTCCGAGTGGAGCGCATCGACACCTCCCTGAACAGAGGGTGAGCGGCTCCTCTCGGTGCCGATGCTGCTGGGTGCCGACTCCCTCGGCGACCCAGAGCTCTCGGTGCCGACCGCGGGGAGGGGACCGGTGTCGATGATCTTCTTCGACTTCTTCCGAAGCATGTCACCGGAGCTCCCCGGCACCGACGAGGAGGAGTAGAGTCCAGCCGCGCTTCCTCGGGCCGAGGCCGAAGGAGTCGGTCTCGGGGGGGCTGTACCGCAGAGCCCTCAGGGTAGGAGGAGACCCACCCGAGGGCTCACCGCCACCAGCATGGGAATGGACAGCCCTCACCTGCACTCCACACATGCACCGCCGTCCGACGACATCAGGAGACGAGGTCCCGGTACCACCGACGTCGATGCAGCTATCCGATGTCTCGGCGCCGATGCAGAGGGCCGATGCCTCGATGCACTCGATGCACTGCAGCCAAGAAGTTGGACGCTGATGACGTCGATGCACACGATGACCCCGGTGCCGATGCCGACGAAGAGCCCGAGAACAAAACGTTCCACTGGGCCAATCTCGCTACTTGAGTCCGCCTTTGTAAGAACACAGACTACAGTTCTGGGGACGGTGCTCGGCCCCAGACACTGAAGACACAAGAGTGCCTATCAGTGAGCGAGATTACCCGGGCACACTGGGTGCACTTCTTGAAGCCGCTGGAAGGCTTCGATGTCATGGGCGGAAAAATCACGCCGGCGAAGTCAAAATCCGAAATGACGAATTTGGAGCACCAAAACTTTAAGGAGAAAAATCTCGACCGAGGCCGAAAAGAGGCCTACCCCGACAACGAAAGAAAACTTACCGGGGCAAAAACTGGAAATACGGGAAGAGGCAAACGAAACCCAGGAGGGTTTCCGGAGCACCTTCCGAACGAAAAGAACTTTTCCGAAGAAAAACACGTCGATTAAAGAACGGACGCGCGAGGTCGACTCTCCGGGGCTCACCACGGCAAAAAACACAGCCGTACGAGTGTGGACGAAAGAAGACTGGCTGGCTCGAGCCGGTTTCGGGCGGGAAGAGCCGCGCATGCGCGGTGCGCGTGAGAGCTAGCAAAGGTCTTTGCTAGGAAGATTCCGATTGGAGGGGCTGCCGAGGACGTCACCCATCAGTGAGAACAAGCAGCCTGCTTGTCCTCGGAGAAAGAATGTAGTCCAATGCGCCTAAAAATTTAAACTGCAGAAAATAGCCAAATAAAGAGCATCAACTTAAAAAAATCTTGCAGAGAGTAAAAAGTGGAGAAGTACATGGTAATGCTAAAAGCATTACACAAAGGTACATTTATTTATGTAAAGGCTAAGTACAGACTACATTTGGACAGTGGGTATACATGGCTAGATGTTAGGCTGGAGGATGGGCAATAGAAACTGCTTACATTTCTTCTTCTAAACCAATATTTTCTTCCTAACAGCGATGGCAAATACAGTGGAGCAGTAATGGTTGGTTGAATTGTGCTTAATCCAGATAAAAAGAAATGTACTAGAGAAAATTTAACTGCAATCATAATGCCTACAGCCTGCCTATAATTACATACATGGTACACGAGTCAAAAGCATCAATTTTTAACAACTATACAACAGGTTTGATGCAGTGAGCCCAGTACCCAAGGCTAGAGTCAGAATCTGGAGAAGGCAAGGGTTATGATGTTCAGACTTGCCTGAATGACCCTAGGGGTCCCCATCTGTGAGGATGGCAAAACTAATCTTCAGAGGTGACATCAAGGACAGCTGTACCAACTGCATGCAGCAAGGTTCACCACAATCTTTCTTCTGTTGCTTTATTCTGTTTTATGAACAGTACAAAAGAAATCTACCCCCAAATTTCTCACTTTTTATGTACATGATTAATGGATTTGGCATAGTTAACTACTGCTATGTAACATGGTATTTTATTTAACAGCAAAACCTTTTATTCAGAATCTGAAAACACTAAGCAAACAAAGAAACTCCCCAAAATAAGTCTTTGGGACGCACCCATTAAAAACCAGAGAACTAGAGACAATCTTATTCTTCACAGATTTAACATGTGTTCAACATTCATTACAGTCAGATTTGATTATCTGCAGTAGGATAAATCTGTGTCACTTAAGAAGAGTGGAAGCATGCGTGTGTCCAAGGAGTAAATGAAAGGGACTGTTCTGCCCACTCAGACCCTAAAAAGCCACATCAGAAACCATCAAAGATGAGCAGAGATTGCAGGGGAACAAAAGGCACGATTGTACAATAAGTGCTGAAAATCCTAACAGCTGCAAAATTAGGAGCAATGAACATATGCACACAGCTAAAATATTTCCAACGCCTGACAAAAGGCATAAATTACTTTTCTTATTTCAAGATGTTTAATAATTACATGTGAAAGGAAAAACACTGAAATCACTAGAAATGCCACACTCCGCTTCAGCAACCCTTTTCTGGGGCTGGAAATCCCTCTTGTTACCTAGCAACAAGCCATGTTTCAGAAATGGCCAAGCAGCTTCCTCTGATCCTTGGGGTTTCCAGATCAGAAGTGCTGGTTTCTAGTAAGGTTACAGCATCACAAAAGCCTTCATTCTCAACTACTACAGATTCAGTCACCATCACCCTCTTCTGCTCTGTAAACCAACTCCATTTAGCCCAGTTATTTAAATTCAGTCTCCCAGCAGGAGGGTCTTTGGAGTTTACACTTTCAGTTTATTAAAACTTTCTATACCGCCCATACTGACACGCAGAACTGAGCAGTGTACGATCTAAAATTTAGAAACAGAAAAGAACTACAAATTCATGAAAGGGCAAGATACAGTCACATAAGGAGACAGACTCAATCATCAACTAGAATTACATTCCAATGTTAAGAAAAAAAACGTAATTAGTAAAAAAAAAAAAAAAGTAAACATCTGACAGTGATATAACATCAGAGGGCGAGACTAAACTGATACAAAAAAAAATCAAATATTTTATTTATTTATTTTTGTTACATTTGTACCCCGCGCTTTCCCACTCATGGCAGGCTCAATGCGGCTTACATGGAGCAATGGAGGGTTAAGTGACTTGCCCAGAGTCACAAGGAGCTGCCTGTGCCTGAAGTGGGAATCAAACTCAGTTCCTCAGTTCCCCAGGACCAAAGTCCACCACCCTAACCACTAGGTCACTCGTCCACTGTTGCTACTATTTGAGATTCTACATGGAATGTTGCTATTCCACTAGCAACATTCCATGTAGAAGTCGGCCCTTGCAGATCACCAATGTGGCCGCGCAGGCTTCTGCTTCTGTGAGTCTGACGTCCTGCACATACGTGCAGGACGTCAGACTCACAGAAACAGAAGCCTGCGCAGCCTTCTACATGGAATGTTGCTAGTGGAATAGCAACATTCCATGTAGAATCTCCAATAGTATCTATTTTATTTTTGTTACATTTGTACCCCGCGCTTTCCCACTCATGGCAGGCTCAATGCGGCTTACATGGGGCAATGGAGGGTTAAGTGACTTGCCCAGAGTCACAAGGAGCTGCCTGTGCCGGGAATCGAACTCAAATGCTTGGCCATAAAGCCAAGGTTTTATAGCTATTTTAAACTCCTTCAAAGAGGCAATATTATGAATGTGTAGCGGTAATTTATTCCAGGTAGAAGAAGCTAAAAAGTAAAAGGACAATACAGTAGTTTCATGTCACGTTTGTTTAGAGTCTGAAAGAACTAACCAATAATCATTTATGGAAGAAAGAACACATGATAATGTATATGAAATTGTAGGAGCAGCAAGGTAACTGGTAAACCTAACTTGAGAGCCATAAAAGTACTCATTAGGATCTTGTAAATGATCCTTTGCTGAACAGGCAGCCAATGTCTAGGACTTATATCTTTTTACTGAGCTCTCCAGAGACACGTGAACTGTGCTGCAGCGCATCATGTCCAGCCACAGCCGGCCCAGGAAACAGCAACCAAGCCTGAGAAGTGAACCTGGATCCCTGCACACCATCAAACTGAAACCAAATCAAATTACTAGGCCTATTAATATGCTTTTTACATTTAAAGCCAATTAATTTAAGCAGTATTGCAGAAGTGACAATTAAAATCGGTACTCCCTTTTCCTCACTCCTAAGGAGACAGGAAAATGTACTGCTCTTGAAATATTCTATTTAGCTACTCAAAGCATGAATATAATGGGGTCCATTTTCAAAATCGATTTCTTGCAGAAAAACGTCTGAAGTGCATAATCAAAACACAGATAGTCTTCGAAAAGAAGATGTTCCCAGAGGGGGCATTTCGTGGGTGTGACATGGGCAGTGTTAAGTAATGAACATGTTTTGCCAATAACGGATAGAAAAAAACGACTTCCTCTGGGTAGAAAGAAAAACATCTGGAATTAGATCTGTTTTAAAAGCATCTAGGGTAAGGCTAAGCCTTTCTTTAGAGCCATGTGTGATTTTGCTGAGTTGTAGAGTGGAAAGATGAAGTGGTCCTTTGAGAGAAATAGTGGAGAGTTGCTGAGTGCTTTGTAACCTTTGTGTGTTTGCCCCAGCATGAACCTTTTCACTCTCACATTTCCTGCCTTGCCTTCTCAACTTCTTGCCCACACCTGCTAAACCCCCAGCCACACTCATCCCTTCCTCTGTATCTGGTCCCCTCAACAAATCCTCACTGTCTACAAATCCCACACTACTATTAACCTCCCTACCTGCTCTTCCTCTGTCTCTCATTGTTCCTCTGTTTGCCACTCCCAGTTTCTCACTGTGCTCTTTGCTGCGGTTGTGTGTGTGTTGACTGTTTGCTGGTGGCGAAAGTGAGATTTTGAGCAGCTGGTGTGTGTCTCATGACTGTGAGCTGGTGCGGGTCTGGGTCTCATGAAGTGCAGTAGGTGGAGGTGTGCACAGTGGTGTCTCTGGGGTCAGTGGGTTGCACCTGTGGTGATGGGATATCTGCACATCAATCATGGATGCGCAGAATGCTTTGGTGGCTCAAGCCTTGCTGGAGATGGATGAGAGTTTGGAGGGGAGGTCCCGGAGGATCAGAGTCAGAGACCAGTTACAGCCCCTTCTCCAGTCTAGGACACACAGGAATAATCCCATGCCAGTCCAACTGAAGGTCACTGCCTCCCTTGCCTTTCTAGCCACTGGTAATTTCCAGTCACTTCTAGCAGTCAATGAAGGCCTCACCCAGCTCGCTGTCTCCAAATGTCTTGCCCAGTTCCTTGATACCTTCCTCACCAACACCTCACATTATATTACCTTCCCCACTACTTCCCAGGCACTCCAGAAAAATGTGGATTAGTTCTACGGCACTCAGACCTCCCCCCACTGGGAATACAAGGACATCTATAGGAATAGAAAATCATATCAGTCAATGAACATGCAAGTCATGTGAGATTGTGGATATATGTGTCTGCTACCCAGGCAGCATTCATACCCCCCGATATTCATAGCTATTTAACCAGCCAGTAGGCTTAAGCGCCTAACTGCAGAAATTGCGTAACATAGCTGGTTAGGCACAGATATTCAGCGCCAAATTGGTCCAGCAACTACTGTCCCCGCTCCCTTCCCCTCCCCTATAATCCAACAATTCCTCTTCACTCTCCTTCACCCTCAAGGTTCAGCAATTCCCTCTCCCCTATCCTTTCCCGTCCACACCTATGGTCCAGCAACTCCCTGCCCCCTCTCCCTTCCCCTCTGTTCCTATGATCCATCAATTTCCTTTCCTCTCTCCTTCATCCCTAAGGTCCAGCAATTCTTTCTCCCCTCTCCCTTCCCCTCCTAAGGTCCAGCAACTCCTTCTCCCCTCCCCATTCCCCTCCACCCCAATGATCCATCAACTCCCTGTCCCTTCTCCCAACCCTTCTCCCTTATGATCCAGCATTTACTTGACCCCTCTCCCTTCACCTCCACCCATTTCCGCTCCTGCTGTGGATCCAGCACCTATCCCCTGTTCCCCACACCTGAGTCTTGCACCGCCTTGCCCCCCCCCCCCCAGTCCACAAAAACCTGGTTTCTTTACTGGTGCCAGCAGGGGCAACGGAAATAGGCTGTCTGGGCTGACCAGTCCTTCTTTCTGTAGCGATCCTCCCCTCTGATATAACTTCCTGATTATGTGCAGGTGGGACGCTAAAGAGGGAAGGACCGGGGTCGGCTCATACAGCTTGTTCCCATTACCACTGCCAGCACCAGCAAAGAAAAATCAGGTTTTTGTGGACTGGGGGAGGACACTGGACTCACAGGAAAGGAAGGGAAGGGATCAGTGATGGATCTGCCTCGGAAGAAGAAACAAAGGGGGAAAAAAAATCCACAAACCCCGTTCCCATGCAGGTCTCTAGTCGGCAGTGTGGGGCCCCTTGGAGAGCGAGGCCCTATGCGTCCGCATCGGTTGCTCCTGCCTAAGACCAGCCCTGAGCGAGCAATGTTCAAAGGAAATCACATGCAAATGAGATTCACATAAATTTAGCAAGCAGCTAGAGAAAGCACCTAGCACATGCGCAGAACAGTCTCTCAGCAAGAGTCCATGTTCTGCATATGCACAGGAATCCTGCTGCTGTACTTTCTCCTTTCCCCTGCAGTACTTGATGGCTCCACTGTCCCCTTGTTTCTTTTGCCCTGCAGTGCTCTGATTCTGGCTCCACCTTCCTCCTGCAGCTTACATGCCTTTCCTCAGGGTGCCCCAAAGATTTCCACTTGGGAATCTCCTCCTTGCTGAACCCCCCCCCCCCCCCCCCGGCTGACATCATAAGGGCTTTCCCCAGCTGAATGGTTGTCTGTTTCTCCATCCCCCCCCCCCTAAGTGAAATCATAGAGGCTTTCCCCAGCCGAATGGCTGTCTGCCCCTATGATATCAACTGGGAGGGTGCGGAGAAACAAGCAGACAGCCAATTGGCTGAGGGAAAGCCAGCATCAGAGCAATTTGCTATTGAAAAAAATCTCTTTGCTGAAAGCCCCCCATGTTTGTTTCTCCATCCCTCTGTTCTCCGCTCTCAGACAAGTTTTGCTACTGAAAAATGCAAGCAGAATGCTTCTCACAGAAGTTGCCCTCATACAATGACAGCTCCAGCCCAGACCTCATGCAAATTTTGCATGTTAAAAGGTAGGTGTTCCTTTCTGTGCATTGCTCAGAATGCCAGCTCACTGTAAAACATTTGCATAGGATTATCGATGTCTGCTACCTCAATGGGTAAGATGAAACCCTTTGTGCATTGCTCATTAAATAACATGCATGTTATACTGGACAGAACCAGTCAAAACTGGATGTTCCTAGCATGGTAAGATTTGTGTATCTGTCCCTCAGATAGATACCTGGCAAGATCCCAAAATAGTACATTTTATGCTGCTTATCCTACAAATAAGCAGTGGATTTCCCCCAAGTCCATCTTAATAATAGCTTATAGGCTTTTATTTTAGGAAGATAGCTTAATGGGGTTTTAAAAAAGTTTGGACAACTACTTTTACACATTCTCTGGCAACGAATTCAGAGTTTAATTACACGTTGAGTGAAGAAATATTTACTCCAATTTGTTTTAAAATTCCTACTTAACAGCTTCATTGCATGTCCCGTAGACCTAGTATTTTTTGGAAAGAGTAAAACAAGCAATTGATCGTCTACCCGTTCCACTCAACTCATTATTTTATATACTCTATCATATCCCCCCTCAGCCATCTTTTCTCCAAACGAAGAGCCCTAGCTGCTTTAGCCTTTTCTTATAGGGAAGTCATCACATCCCCTTGATTTAACTGGTAGAAGTTTGATTCAGAAGCTGTATCATCTGCCAAATTAACTCGCAGCTTGACCTGAATTCTGATAGGAACTGATTGCCATTTTTTTTATATATTTAGAGAGTCTACTTTTCTAAAATTAAACATTTTATGTTTTCAGATGTAGTCTGTAGCACACAAAAGAAAGTAATTTTTATTTCTGAGACCTAACCTATTACAAATGGAGGCCTCATTTATTCTTTATTTTCCATGTAAATGCATTGTAAAGTTTCAGAGTACATTATACACTTTTTTGATCGAGTACAGTGCACTCCATTTAAGTGCACGTCGGATAAGCGCATGCTCTGTTTAACCGAATGCCGTACTTTGCGCTGTTTAACTGCATGCTGTACTTCAGTCCCGTTTTGGCACCATCAATTTCTATGGGGACAAACTTCAGTTTAGCGCACCACTGATAAGTGCAAGATTCGCTTATATGCATGGTTCAAGACCGCTCCTCTGCAGGAAAGACTCCGCATAAGCGCGCACATGGCATATGGAAGCCAATTGGTGTGTGACAACCAAGATTTCAAATTTACTGCCTCTAACTGCCACAGGCAGAATAAGCGAAAGAATGCTGTTGGAGCGTGCACCGGGGTCATCGTCGTCATCGTGGCGGAACTGTAAGACTTTAACACTGGCTGAACGAATAGAAGTTCTTAAAAAATTAGAAAACAAAGTCAAGCATCTATTGCTAAAGAATATGGTGTCAATCCCAGTCAAATTTCACGTGTCTTGAAGCAGAAAGACCAGCTTCTGGAAGACTGGCAAAACAATACAAATCCACAACGGAAACAAAAACGGGCAGGAAAAGCTGAGGAGGAAGAAGATGCTCTTCTTCGGTGGTTTTCTCGAGTCAGGAGCAGACAGTTTCTTGTCAGTGGTCCACTGCTTATGGAGAAAGCTAACCAGCTAGCTGAAAGTCTTGGACTAACTGAATTCAAAGCCACTGTTGGATGGTTGGAAAGATGGAAGGAAAGAAACAGCATAAAATTCAAGAAACAGCATGGTGAGAAACAAGACACTGATGACTTTGGTGCTGAAAATTGGGTTGTTTCAGTTCTTCTACCATCTGAACGAGTTTGCACCTCGTGACATTTTCAATGCTGACAAAAATGGTCTCTACTGGCGAGTGATTCCCGATGGCACACTTGCATTCAAACATGCCAAAACTACTGGAGGTAAAACATCGAAAGACCAACTGACAATCCTCCTTTGCTGCAATATGGATGGGCGTGAGAAGTTGGAACCCCTCATCATTGGAAAGAACAAACAACCCCTGTTGCTTCAAAAAGTTAAGCGACTTCCTGTGTCATATGAGGCTAACGCAAATTCATGGATGACGGAGGAAATTTGGAAGCAGTGGCTAAAGAAGTTAGACACTAGAATGCGGGCACAAAAGCGTCAGATTTTGTTGCTTTGTGATGTTTGTGCTGCACACAGGGATGATGTCAGGCTGTCTAACGTCAACTGGTCTTCCTGCCACCAAACACTACCTCTCTGATCCAACCTATGGATCAGGGCAAAATAGCCCATTTCAAACATTATCGGGCTCTTGTGCTACGTCGTCTTTTGAGTGTTATGGATGACCAGATTTGCAAGGATAAACGTGCTGCTGAACTGGCTCGTAATCTATCACTGTTGGATTCCCTACATATGCAGAAAGAAGCCTGGAATCATGTTACACAGGCAACCATTGTGAACTGCTACAAGCGGGAAAGCTTTGTTAAGGATGTGGAGGGGGATGCAGCTGTTGCAAACGTGTCAGATGAAGAGGTTATTGACATACCAGCCGGTGTTACTGACGAGGAGTTCCATCGCTACGTAGCTGTTGATTATGATCTACACACAGCTGAAGACAGCACTAATGTCGAGATATGCGCCTACACGCCAGCAACAACAGTTGATGATGGAACAGATGAAGAAATGAGCACCGAGGCACATGCTGATGAAATTCAACAACCTCCTCCTGTCACTTTTGCAAGAGCGCTGGAGAGTCTCAACACCGTGCGTGCTATGACTGTTTTTACCATCTGGCAGATATAGTCTATGGAACTCACAGAACCAAGAGTGTACAGAGGACTATAACTGATTACTTCAAGTAAAGCCTAATGTCAGTTAACTGAGACTGTATACTGTACGTATAATAATAAACAGTACTGTACATACGTTCTCAGATGTCAAGCTTCTTTGGATCACATGGTTAAGTGCACGCTCTGGTTAACTGCATACATTTCTTTGGTCCCAGACCCTTGCACTTAAGTGGATTGCACTGTATATTACCCCCTCCCCCCCCCCTGTTTAAAAAGCCATACTAGCAGCTGCCACGCAACACTGCCAACACAGTCCATTCAAAGTGAATGGACTGTGTTGGCATTACTGCGCGTAAACAGGGGGGTATATACTTTTTGATCATCTTGGTTATCGGGGGGGGGGGGGGGATTGGGGTTTTCTTGGAGCAGTAAAATTAGTTACTGGTGAGCTTCCACCAAACATCATAAAGGAACCTAATATTGAGTCACTATAAAATTCAAATACCGATGCTGAAGTTGTTTGCCATTCAGTTGTTCTATGAATTCTTAAAAATGCCTTATGCATGGGCGTAGTTTGACTGTTTCATTTGGGGGGGGCAAAGGATGGGGCGGAGCATATTAGCATATTTATTTGCATATATATTTTTTTTTTCGAATGAATATGCTAATATGGAGGAAGGAAGGAAGGGAAAAAGAGCTGGCTTTTTTGGGGAATAACCATAATGAATATGTATGAGATATCAAGCCAGCTCTTTCACCCTTCCTTCCTTCCTCCTTACCCAGCACTCCCTCTTCCTCTCCAGTAGTATTTCCCCACCCCCTTTCCCATACCATGCCAGTGTTGACCTTAGAAATGCATAGGCTCTATATGTAGATCCTTCAAGAGGTAGTGTGTCATGATTTAGGCTCCACAGCCTTTCTGATGTTTTCGTGCCACCTCAGTAAGGACAACACACAATCTCTCCACTGCAAAATGCAATACACAAACTTGTGCAAAAACACACTCATATCCTTACTAAACCATAACAGCACTAATTCCAAGGACAGGACGAGCTGCAACCTTATGCGTGAAAAGGCAGAACTGTAATTACACCAGGCAGGCTCTAAAACACCAATACACTACCTCGTGAAAAAAACAAAGCAAAACAAAAAGGGCTGCAAATACTACATGCTAGCAGAATACTGCACCTATATCACACATGAAAAACACATGACACAAGGAACTAGAAATCAAAAAATATGAAGGCAAAATACTGGAAAGTTAACTCAAGAAGTCAGACTCAGCATGCAGCAATACCAGAAAAATTGAAACTTGCATGCAAAATATTACAGATGCACATTTCAAAAAGCTGACATATTCCAATTACCGTATTTTTCGGACTATAAGACGCACCGGACCATAAGACGCACCTAGGTTTTAGAGGAGGGAAATAGGAAAAAAAAAAATTTTCCTCTTTCCCTCCTCTAAAACCTAGGTGCTCCGGTGCGTCTTGTCCGGGTTTTGGACCTCCGTCCCGTACTTACAGGATTCCGTGTTCCCTGGTGGTCTAGTGACGTCGGGGCAGGAAAGAGCCCCTTCTTTCCTGCCCATCGCGCTGCTCTCCGTGCTTCTCAATGCTTTCCGACGTTCTCGGCGAGATTCAAAATGGCCGCTCGGCGGCCATTTTGCATCTCGCCGAGACCGTCGGAAAGCATTGAGAAGCACGGAGAGCAGCGCGATGGGCAGGAAAGAAGGGGCTCTTTCCTGCCCCGACGTCACTAGACCACCAGGGAACATGGAATCCTGTAAGTACGGGACGGAGGTCAAAAAACGCTACCTTCGGACTATAAGATGCACCCCCCATTTTCCTCCCAAATTTTGGGGGAAAAAAGTGCGTCTTATAGTCCGAAAAATACGGTAATAAATTCTGAATAAAATACTTTTTTCTACCTTTGTTGTCTGATCATTTAGTTTTTCTATTCGCTTTGGTCCCAAGTGTCTTCTGTTTTAAGCAGTGTCTTCTTTCCATTTGATATTTGTCTTTCCTTCCCTCCATCCTTGTCCAACATTTCTCATTTCTTCCCCGCCCTCCACTCCATCCATGTCCAGCATTTCTCCTCTCTTCCCTCCCCTCCAACCAAGTGCATCTCCTCCCTGACTTCTCTCCCCTCCCTCCATCCATCCGTCCAGCAACTCTCCATTCTCCCCTGCTGCCCTCTCCTCCATCCATCCATATCCAGCAAATGTCCTGTGTCCCCTGCCCCCTCCATTCATCCATCCATGTCCAGCAACTCTCTATTCTCCCCTGCCCTCTCCTCCATCCATCCATCTCCAGCAAATTTCCTCTCTCCCCTTTCCCCTCCATCCATGTCCAGCAATTCTCCTCCTTCCCCTGCCCTCCGCTCCATGTCCAGCAACTTTCCATTCTCCCCTGCCTTCTCCTCCATCCATCTCCAGCAAATTTCCTCTCTCCCCTGTCCCCTCCATCAATCCCTGTTGTCCAACAATTCTTCTCTCTCCCCTGCCCATCCTGTTTCTTTCCATCCCCTTTTCTTCCCCTCCCCAATCTATCCAGCGTCTCCCTCCCACTTCAAAGCATCTCCCAAGAACGACAACGTGGATGCAGCAGCAGCAGCAGCTCACACAGGTTTGCTTGCTGTGTTTGTGAACGGCGACAGTTGCGCAGGGGAGTGGAAATGGCTTCCTTACTTACAGACTGTTACAGTCTTCGTCGTTTGCCCCCCCAAGTCTACGCCCATGGCCTTATGGCTTATTTGAATTAGGGCTCTTTTCCTTATTAGTGAACTAATTAGGAAGATTTCCTGATGTGTTTTTATTTTTCTCTATGATGTATACTGGATTTATTACTATTGTTTATTTATTTTTTTATTAACATTATTTACTGCCTTTTTGAAGGAATTCACTCAAGGCAGCAGCAAGAATAAATAAAAACTAAGCAAAAAACAATTATAGCAGTAAAAATATTCAAACAGTACAAATCATGACTTACAATGTCAACACAATACATAATAAAACATTTTAATACACAGTATAGGGTGTAAGTAAAGATAGAACATACCCCCTGTTTACTAAGCGACCATGTACTAATGCCGACACAGCCCATTCAATTTTAATGGGCTGTGTCGGCATTGCCACGCGGGTTAGTAAACAGGGGGGATAGATAGATAAGATAGAGTAACAGGAGTAAGAAAATAAGGGGACTAATTTCAGAAAGTTGCACATGAGGTGAGAAAGGTGATTGAATAGGGTAGGAGTGGTGTTTAGGATTGCCTGCTCTATTTCCGAGTCATCAGATATTGTCTTTTATTTTACAATAAAATAAAATGAAATGAATTTAAAAACACAGGAAATATTGAATAAAACTGAAAACATCACATAACCCTTTTGCTTTGGCTTGTTACTTACTGTCCAGGCTTAACAAAAGAGATGGAACTGGCAACTTATCTCTGACCAGGGCCGCCAAGACACACAGTTCCCCACCACCACCTGGGCCACTGCCGCACTACCCCCCCCCCCCCCAAATCAAGCCACCGCCCCCTTAACTTCTAGTGTCTGCTTCTCCCTCGGTCTGTCATCTCCTGCTCCTGTCTGCCAGCATTCAGGTTATTGCATTAATGCAAATCATCTGGGTCCTGACACACAGGAGCAGGACAGAGACAGACCCGGAAGCAGGCAGGCAGGAAGAAGCTTCTGCTCCCTCGAAACCTTGCCTGTGCCACCCTGCCACACCCCCACCTTTGGAGGCCAAGTCCATGGAATCCTGCCCCCTCCCCACACCTTTTCTTGTGGCCCTGCCTCTGGCAGCTTTCTCTCAGCTACAGGTATTGGTTACATGTTCTATTATGATAGTAATTTTCCATCTTTTTGCTTCAATAGTAATGCATAAAGTGAAATTACAAATGCATGACAAATAAAACAAAACAAAAACAAACATTAAAATTACAAGAATTTATAGGAAAAAAAAAAAAAAGAACTAATCCACTTTCCAACCATCCTTTAATTTCCATACTCTGCCTCCTATTACATAAACAAGTTATATTTTTAAGGGCTTTAAAAAATTGTAAATAATTGATCATCTCTAACTCCTGAGGGAACCTTTCTACTGAACCAGAAAAGTTCCTCCCACACCCAACACTTTCAATATTATTCAGTGTGAATACAAGATTATCCAAGTTGCAATGAAATAGCACCAACTAAGAATCTATCACACGTTAATTACATTACCCTCCTAAAGGGCCAAAAATGGTGTACAAACACAATAAAATAACAAAAATACATAATAAATAATATAACATAATAAAATTATTAAGTATCAAATACAGGCTAATAATCCAAATGCACAATCATAGAGACTCTCAGCTAATCAAAAATAAGCCATCAAAAACTTTAGAAGCCCTATGTAATGTAGGCAGAAACAGTAACAGGCACAACAACGTTTTCAAGGAGGACAATTTTAGACAGGTCTTTCCACAAGGACAGTACAGCACAAAATAATTGAGAATGTTAAAAAATGGCAAATGGAGATACATAGGCAGCTCTAATATCTACTGCGATTTAGATTGCATAATAAAACAATTCATTAATTAGCGATTCATTAAAGCAGATCACGTCATAAGTGACGGTCACAAGCACTCAGACATCAGCATCTAGAAAATACAGGGGTCCTTTCACTAAGCTGTAGTAAAAAGGGCGCTAGCGTCAGGGTGTGTTTTGACACATGCTGAGGCCCCTTTTTACTGCAGCGGGTAAAAGGCTGTCTTTTTCTGACAAAACGAAATGGCCATGCAGTAAGTGAAACATTTACCGTGCGACCATTTCGAAGGGGGAGAGGGCCCTTACCATCACCCACTGAGGTGGTGGTAAGGGCTTCCGTGCTAACCCGGTGGTAACTGAGCAGCGCAGCTTACTGCCAGTTAAGTTTCGGTGCCACAAAAATAAGACCTTTTTGTAATGCCAGAAATGGCACACGCTAGGGGTGGGAACTACCGCTAGGATCCTGCGGAAATCCGGCGGTAGTTACAGATCGGGCACATGGTAAACTCGCAGTGGGCTTACCGCTGCTTAGTAAAAGGGCCCCACAGAGCACAAACTACCTCATAAAGACATATGAAGATTACTGCTGCTCACCAGCTGAAGATTGTATCATGGTTCCTGATTTCTGAACTTCATCGAACTTTGTAAAGATTACATTCAGCCTGTTGGAAAGTACAAAAAACAATGTACAGTGCTTAAGCAATTTATAATGAAATCTGCAAATTTTGATGTAGATTAATCAGATATAAACAAAACTGGCAGTACAGTAACCTTGTATATAACAAGACATGATTTAACTGTTTGCATAATCAAAAAGGTCATTCAATCACCAGGCAGTAAAGTGTGATCAGCTCATGTAACCCGTGGCACTATACACCCTGCATCTAGGGGGTCTTTTACGAAGTGGCTGTAAACCCAATGTGGGCTTACCGCTCGCTAATTCGGAACTACCGCAGCAGCACGGCGGTAGTTCCCACCCCCAGCGCACACCACTTCCGGCGCTACAAAAATATTTTCATTTTTCTAGCACCTTTGTTTACCCGGCGGTATCGGGCACTACCACACGCTGCCTGGTTACCGTTGGGTTAGAGTGGGAACCCTTGCCGCCACCTCAATGGGTGGCAGTAAGTGCTCCTCCCAAAATGACCGCGCGGCAAGTGATTCACTTGCCACATAAGGCCATTTCTTTTTAAAAAAAAAAGACAGACAACCTTTTACTCACTGTGGTAAAAGGGGGTCTCAGCGCTCATTGAAAACACAGGCTGACACTAGCGCAGGCCCCCTTTTATCACAGCTTGGTAAAATAACCCCCTAATGAACATAGGGGTCCTTTCACTAAGGAGCACTAACGGATTTAGCACACACTAACAAATTAGTGTGTGTTAGGTGCCATGCAGCCCACATGTATACAATGGGCTGCGTGGCAGTTAACACATGCTAAATCAATTACTGCACCTTAGTAAAACGAACCCATAGTTGAGTGGAGGAGTAGCCGCCTAACAGTTAGTGCAGTGACCTGAGAACCAGAGGTCCAGTTCCCACTGCAGCTCTTTGTGACTCTGGACAAGTGTCACCTGATCCTCCATTGCCCCAGGCACAGAATAAGGTGCCCGTATATAATATGTACTGTAAACCACTTTGTAACTACAGAAAGGCAGTATATCAAGTCCCATCCCCTTTCCATAGTAAGCTACTAACTCTGATTTTAATCCAATTCCCCTGAATTCTTCAAAGATAGAGGTGTTACAGATAGCATCACACTGAACAGTAGCCAATTAGTTCAAATTGTGTCTGATGTCACTTATGACTTCAAAGTTTCATTTAATTGCATCATTTACAGTCCACTTTTACAATCAAAAGATGTACAAAGCAGAGTACAAAACAGTACAAACATCAAACTGTAGCTACAAGTAAAACTAGCATAAAGGAGATTAAACAAAAAAAATACAGAGGGAAATAAATCAAATATGATCCTCAGGAGCTTAACCTAGAATGGGTGGCAGAGCTGGTGGTTGGGAGGCGGGGCTAGTGCTGGGCAGACTTATACGGTCTGTGCCAGAGCCGGTGGTGGGAGGCGGGGATAGTGCTGGGCAGACTTATACGGTCTGTGCCAGAGCTGGTGGTGGGAGGCGGGGATAGTGCTGGGCAGACTTATACGGTCTGTGCCAGAGCTGGTGATGGGAGGCGGGACTGGTGGTTGGGAGGCGGAGATAGGGCTGGCCAGACTTATACGGTCTGTGCCAGAGCTGGTGATGGGAGGCGGGACTGGTGGTTGGGAGGCGGAGATAGGGCTGGCCAGACTTATACGGTCTGTGCACTGAAGAGGACAGTACAAATAAAAAAGTAGCACATATGAATTTATCTTCTTGGGCAGACTGGAAGGACCGTGCAGGTCTTTTTTGCCGTCATCTACTATGTTACTATGATAATAAAAATGCGACTTTTTTTTTTAACTCAGGAGGAGTGGCCTAGTGGTTAGGGTGGTGGACTTTGGTCCTGGGGAACTGAGGAACTGAGTTTGATTCCCACTTCAGGCACAAGCAGCTCCTTGTGACTCTGGGCAAGTCACTTAACCCTCCATTGCCCCATGTAAGCCGCATTGAGCCTGCCATGAGTGGGAAAGCACAGGGTACAAATGTAACAAAAATAAAATTACTATTGGAGATTCTACATGGAATGTTGCTACTATTGGAGATTCTACATGGAATGTTGCTATTCCACTAGCAACATTCCATTCCATGTAGAAGGCTGCGCAGGCTTCCGTTTCTGTGAGTCTGACAGGACGTCAGACTCACAGAAGCAGAAGCCTGTGCGGCCACATTGGTGATCTGCAAGGGCCGACTTCTACATGGAATGTTGGAATAGCAACATTCCATGTAGAATCTCAAATAGTAGCAACAGTGGTGGAGTGGCCTAGTGGTTACGTAAGCCGCATTGAGCCTGCCATGAGTGGGAAAGCGCAGGGTACAAATGTAACAAAACAAAAAAAAAAATCAATTGTACTACAGTAAAAAAAAAAAGTCTAGGAATTAACACCAAAAGAAGAGTCAACACATGGGCAATTTGATATTTTGAAGCATCTAGCTTATATTTAAAGAAGTAAAATATGAAAAAACAACAACAATTGGATTGGAGATTGTACTTTACTACTTAGCATGGACATCTGTAGAACACTACTATAATAAGAGTCAGTTAACCACTTCTGACCCTCTCAAAACCTGCTGTATGATTAATGCCACCAAGTACTACTACTATTACTAATCATTTCTATAGCACTACTGGACATACACAGCACTGCACACTTGAACATGAAGAGACAGTCTCTGCTCGGCAGAGCTTACAATCTAATCAAGTAGGGAATGCTTTCATTGGAAAACCGGAGCTAAAACTGAATTGTGCATTCCAACTAGCAAACACTATCACCAAATTAATTTCCGCAAAACAAAATCATCAGTACTTGTGTTGAAACAGGCCCCATAAATAGCAAAGGCAGACCAGGAAAATGCACAGGCTTTTCACCTACCGTGACTGCGGCAATCCTTTCTTACTGAGATCCGCCCGTACTCGTTCACCAACATGTCTGTAGATGTCCACTAAACTGTTCATTGCTGCGTCTCGAACCTGGGTACAAAACAAACCAGTTATTTCAAAACAGCAGCACTTCCCAGGTTCTAGTAGAAGAAAGTACCCACTAGATACTGATCTTTAGTTTTAAAATGCTACACCCCCTTTCAATGTTTGGTGACATTCTTACAACCATGGGTTCTCCCGTATCATCACACATGAAACATAATAAGATTAACTTCCATAGGCTGTGTGATGTCATCTGAAACATTAAGGCCAACAGACCAGACGGATTCGAGTGTGAGGTATTTGTGACTTTCTTGCTAAGATGTCTACTCCCAGAGCAGTAGAATTAAAGGCCAATTACTCAGAAAACAGAGATTCACATGACCTATCCAGTCGCCCATTTATACCAACTACTAACTCTACATCCCTTCATCTCCCTCAGAGATCTTATGTACTTTGTCCCATGCATTCTTAAATTCAGGTACCACCCTCATCTCTACCACCTCCACTGGAAGGCTGCATCATGCATTCACAACTGCTTCCTTAAAGAAATATTTCCTAAGATTACTCCTGAGTCTCCCTTTCATCTTCATTCTATAACTCCTAATTCCAGAGTTTCCATTTCACTGAAATTAGCCCACCTTCTGTGCAATTATACCATGAAGGTATTTAAATATCCCTCCTCTCTCACTTTTTCCCCAAAAATGACTTTTAAGCCTGTGCTCATACAATTTATGACTACCACCACTGACTATTTTTGTATCTGTCCTCTGGACCAACTCCATCCTGTTTATATCTCTTTAAAGATGAAGCCTCTGGAATTGCACACAATAATCCAAGGGCCCTGTTTACTAAGGTGTACTAGCATTTTTAGCGCACACTAAAAATAAGAGAACGCAAGCGCTAGAGACACCTATATATTCCTATGGGTGTCTCTAGCGTTAGCGCACCTATAGTGCAGCTTACTAAAAAGGGCCCCAAATAAGGTCTCCTCGTACAGAGGCACTATCAGCTCCATTTTCCTGCTGGCCATTCCTCTCTCTATGCATCCAAGCATCCTTCTGAAATTTTTTTTTTTTTTTTTGTGGCCTTATTTTGCTGTTTGGTCAACTTAAACTCACTGGATACAATCACCACCGGGTCCAACTCTTTTTTTTTTTTTTTCATGCACAGAAGTATTTCACCCTTTAAAAACTTGCTTGGGTTTATCTTTTTGATTTTAATCATTTTGTTTCAGACTCATAAAATGCAAGCTTTGATGGGAAGCCAAATGATTAGGGGCAGAGCAGATGCAGAATAATCCTGGCCCCAAGTCATTGCAGACATTAATAATAAATCTGTTAACTACCAAAAGGTAACAAGAGAGAGAAACTGCAGATTGGTGGAAGCTATAGGCAAAATAATAGGTAGAACAAATGAAAACAGTTCTGTAAAATGATTTGAAATATAGTCAACGTAAATAAAAAGCATGTGGCTATATACAATTCCCCTTCTCTGTCTTCTGCTATCCTACATCTCTCCCCACCCCCTCCCCATATCTCTCTCTCTCCCCCTCCCTCTGCAGGTCCATCTTCTCTTTCCCTCTCTCTCTCTCCCCCCCTGTGGGTTCAACATCTTTCCCCACCTTTCTTCCCCATGCCCTCATTCCAGCTCTCTCTTCCCACCCCCACTCCCTGCAATCTCCCCCCCCCCCCCAGGTTCATTATCCATCTCTCTCCCTCCTCCATGGGTGCATTGGACCTCTCTCTCCCCAACCCCTATGGGTGCATTCTCTTCCCTCCCACCCACCCCACATACACAGCCCGGCATCTTTCTTCCTTCCCTCCACCCGCCCCCAGTCTGGCGTCTTCCTCTTCTCTCCCTCTCCCACGGCGCTGCAGTCTTCCAAGAATTCCAGCAGCTTCGTAGATCAAGGCAACCTTGTCACCTGCTTGCCCTGGAAGCTTTCCCTCTGCATCATCCCACCTATGCAGGAATAGGAAGTGGTACAGAAGAAAGACTTCCAGGCCTGCAGCCAATTAGACTGCCTTGATCTGCAAAGCTGCTGGAAGGTCAGAAGACTGCAGCACCGGGGGGAGCAGGAGATAAGGGGAATATGCCAGACTGTGGGCAGGTGGAGAGACGGTAGAGGGAGAGAGATATCGCGCCGTATACCTGTGCTTCCGACTGAGGGGGCCTAGGACCCCGAGACCCCCCTGTAGCTATGCCCCTGCTATGTATAATCTGCAAACTTGGGCAGGTGATGTCACTTTTTCATATTAACAATACCATTATAAAACTGTGGGAGGATGGATCTATTGCAAAAGGAGAAAATTCTCCTAGTAATTGTGCATGGAGGCTCATATGGAGTGGCCTAGTGGTTAGGGTGGTGGACTTTGGTCCTGGGGAACTGAGGAACTGAGTTCAATTCCCACCTCAGGCAGCTCCTTGTGACTCTGGACAAATCACTTAACCCTCCGTTGCCCCATGTAAGCCGCATTGAGCCTGCCATGAGTGGGAAAGCGTGGGGTACAAATGTAACAAAAAAAAAAATATATAGCCAGAATCCCAGCACTGTGGTTCCAACTGAGAGAAAAAAAGAAGGAACTAACCCCCCCCCCCCTACACACACACAATTTTATAAAGCAAAACAAAGTTAAAATAACATATAGCTATTTCTAATATTAGTACCTTTCTTTACAGTTTCTCTCTACAGATCTCTGTTTATGAAAACTGGTTTACCAATCAAAGCAAGCTAACCCGAAGTTTAATCATTGCATTTCTACAATTCACCAATAGGTGGCTCTGACATATTTAGCTATTTGAATCCTGGTATTTTAACACAAACTAGCTCAAACAGCAAAACAAAAAGTACCAGGAGCCTTCAAAAAAGGGGATAAGAATTTTAATCAAATGTATAGATGAAACAATCCTAGAATGGACCCGACACGGTCCGTGTTTCGGCGCACAGCACCTGCGTCAGGGGTCACGAAGTGTAGCAGAAAGCGTACGGCTGTGGGCTGGAAGCAATATGCTGCGCTACTGTGTTATCCCTCTGAGGATGCTGAAGGAAGCCACACTTTTCCCGACAAGTTTTGACATGTTTTTTCAAGGGATAACACGGTGGCACAGCATATTGCTTCCAGCCCACAGCCGTACACTTTCTGCTACACTTCGCGACTCCTGACGCAGGCACTGTGCGCCGAAACACGGACCGTGTCGGGTCCATTCTAGGATTGTTTCATCTATTCATTTGATTAAAATTCTTATCCCCTTTTTTGAAGGCTCCTGGTACTTTTTGTTTTGCTGTTTGGACTTTTTGTTTGTACTTTGCTCCCTCTCTTTGCTATATAACACAAACTAGCTCACCATATAAATAAAGAAGGGAACAATTATCAGCTAAAAATTAAAACTTCTAGCATTTCCATTAACTTGTTGACTTCAGTTTGTTAAGCTAAAAAAATAATTAAAAAGCAAAAAACAAAAAAGAAAACTGGACTCTGAGGCTGTCATGCCTTTCACAGGAACAACAGAATAAACTCAGACATTAATCATGTTAGATCTTTAAAAGGAACAGCAACCCAAGGGGGAAAATTATCAAAGTGGGCTACTATTTAGTCGGGTTATTTTAGCACAGGGTCTCATTGCATACAATGAAACCTGTGGTAAAATAATCTGACTTGACAGTAGCCCATGTTGATAACTTGCCCCCTAAGATTTCAGTTTTCTACAGGAACAAGTAGAGGAGTGTGGTAGCCGTGTTAGTCCACTCTTAAGGTTATCAATAGAAATCAAACAAAATAAAACATGGAAAAGAAAATAAGATGATACCTTTTTTATTGGACATAACTTAATACATTTCTTGATTTCTTCGAAAGCTAATCAAGAAATGTATTAAGTTATGTCCAATAAAAAAGGTATCATCTTATTTTCTTTTCCATGTTTTATTTTGTTTGATTTCTATTGATAACCTACAGGAACAATAAATCTAATACAACTTCAGTACTTTAAACAAAAAAATTAAAAAAAAAAATATAAACAAAACCTGTACAACTTAAATATTTTAAACAAAAATTTTTTTAAAATATATAAAGAAAACCTGGTAATGTGATAATTTAAAGCTGCTGGAAATTAAAAAAAAAAAAAAAAAAAAGCATACCTTTGGCAATTCAAAGACATTTTTGGAAGCTCTGGCTTTGAAACTGCTCCTACCAAATACATGAGCTTTACCTTGTTTTGGTAATAGTGTAGGAACGGATCTGGATCCTGCTGAAGAATGAGCTCCCCAATGTGACAGTGGCACTCTGCCCTATCCAGAATAACAACTTTTCCCTGAATCACCTGCCAGAGAGGAGGCAGGGCATACAGTGGTACCTGAGAAGTCAGCATCAGAAACAAGGTGGAAGACTGCAAGGAACTCAGTTTCACTACTCTAGGGAGTAGCCTAATAGTTACTGCATTGGACTTTGATCCTGGGGAACTGGGTTTGATTCCCACTGCAGCTCCTTGTGACTCTGGGCAAGTCACTTAACCCTCTATGCCCCAGGCACAAAATAAGTACCTATATATAATATGTATACCACTTTGACTGTAACCACAGAAAGGTGGTATATCAAGTCCTTTCCCCCTTTCCCTTTTCAGACTATTGCAAGCAAACATGATTGACACTGTCAGGTCATGAAGAGTCCCTCCTCTGTTCATATAAATGTCAACCCTCCTCCTAGCATAAAGTTCCAGGTTTGCTTCCATGCCTGTTATTAGCACTGATGCAGGATTGCTACTGGATATCAAGTGCTAATTCAGTCAGGGTGATGAATCTGCTTGCCTTATGATTTACTTTTCAACTCATACTTTGATTTAATTATTTGATATACAGCCTTACACACAAGTTTTAAAGCAGTTTACAATAACACATTAAAAAAAAAAACTCTACAAAGTGGGTCAATTCAGAGTAAAATGTATGGGGTATAATGTAATTAGAGAATCCACAAAGCGTGGAGAACTCAAAGAAGACCCATGGATACTTTGTAAAACAAACAGAAAAGTGGGCACAAAACCAGGAGTCCCAGAGACTGGATCACAGTAAAGCTAAAACCAAATTTTATTAATTAGTATATTTGACTCGACATAACCGTTGTGTTTCGGCCAAAAGGCCTGCATCAGGAGTCTACAAATAAAAACAGTAAAAATAATTTAACATAACATAAAAATGTATATAAAACATAAAAAACATTATAATAATATGTGGAATATTAATAAAAATGCAAAATATATATCAAATGATCAGAACAACAGCAAAATAATAATAATACATGCTTAACAATTAAGAATGTTGATATGTATGAGAGAATAAATAAAACAAATAAACCAAATAAAACAAAACAAAATGAAAAATGTGTCAGTTGGGAAATAATTCTTAAAACATCACTATACCTTGAGCAGCGATCCTGGATGCTACATCAGAAGTGTTGAACGTACCCCTGGCCAGGAATTTTCGAAACGCCTTCTGCTGCCTGACCACCTGGCGAAAAGGCTCGGCTTGCTCCAGAGGGAGTGCATCACCCAAGCTAGACAGTTGCCTTATCGAGTCCTGCAAGTGGACGCTCATGAAAAGCTGGTATGATTGGATCTTGGCAAAAGAATCAAGAGTCCTAGCTTCTCTGCCTGAGGGCAACGAAGCATAGTCCCTAGTACTTCTGGCTCTCCTGAGGGCGGAATCCACCACCATAGAATTGTGGGGTAACTGAGCCCTCATCAATCCAGGTTCATCGTGGATCTGATACTGGGATTCAGCTTTCTTTGAGACCACAGGGCCAGACAGAGGGGCCGACCAGTTTCGCATAAGAACTTCCTTCAGTACCTTATGCAGAGGGACTGTCACAGCCTCTTTAGGTGGAGAAGAATAGTCCAAGACTTCGAGCATCTCAGTCCTGGGCTCATCCTCAACCTCCACAGGAAAAGGAATAGCCATAGCCATTTCCCGGACAAAAGAGGAAAAGGAAAGGAAAGACTCTCCAGTGGAGATAGTCTCCTCTCTGGTGGAGGGGAAGGTTCAGAGGGAATCCCATAGGACTCATCAGAAGAAAAGTACCTGGGATCTTCCTCAGACTACCACTAACGCTCCTGCTCAATATCGGATAAGACCTCTGTTAAGGTACTCCGACACTGAACCTGCCTCGACGCCGAATGATGTCCACGATGTTGAGAGGCCGACGCCCGGTCTGACTGCGGCGAAGCTCCCTCCACCGATGTCGAAGGGGAGTCGACCTGGGTGGCAGGCAGCACCACAGTCAGGGACCTCACCGCAGGAGAAGGGCCAGACACCGCTGCAGCAGACGATACAGAAGGCGCAAGCACCCTCAACACCGAAGCTGACTGGCGTAGCAGTCCCTCCAGAAGTTTTGGAAACAAGGCCCGGATGCGCTCGTCAAGAGCCACCATCGGAGAAGGCTGTGGGGTCGGTGGAACAGGCCGTGTCAGAATCCATGGAGGCTGAGGAGCAGGTATCGAGCTGCTAGGAGACCGACTCATCGGCACCTCCTGTATTAAGGGGGAGCAATCCTCTCGGCGCCGACGATTCTTGGGTGCCAACTCTCTCGACACCCCGGAGCTCCCAGTACCGTGCGTCAAAGGAGAATGATGACTGTGCTTCTTTGCCTTCACTTGACACCCATCATCGAGACTCGTCAGTACCAACGAAGAGGACGTGGAATCCTCACGTCTCCTCGGGCCAGGTCCGACAAAGGTTGGTCCCGGGGGGCCTGCATAACAGGAGGCCTCGAGGCAGGTGGAGACCCACTCGACACCTCACTGCTCCTACCATGAATTGGTCTCTCAGCAGCCATTACCTCTGCTCCCGACATCGATGCTCCTTTCAATGTCGACGCTGCCACCGCCTACCTCAGTATCGATGTCGATGTCAAAGGACCGGAC
This sequence comes from Microcaecilia unicolor, assembly GCF_901765095.1. Classification (NCBI taxonomy): domain Eukaryota; kingdom Metazoa; phylum Chordata; class Amphibia; order Gymnophiona; family Siphonopidae; genus Microcaecilia; species Microcaecilia unicolor. The sequence continues at coordinate 286,005,817 of NC_044037.1, read as the reverse complement.
TGAGCCCCAAAAAGCTTTTCTCATTGGGCTTCTCGAGACGCTTGGGTCCGTTTCTTCATACGAAGACACAAACTACAAGCAGCTGGGCTATGGTCGGGCCCAAGGCACTGGATACACCAGGCGTGGGTATCGGTACCTGAGATGGTCCGGTTGCACCGAGTACAGCGTTTGAAGCTGCTGGGTGTCTGATGACATGGAAGGAAAAACGGCTTTGGCGAAATTAAAAGACGCGATTGTGTCTGCTAAAAGAAAAAGGGGCACAAAAAAATAAGGGAATAGCCCAACCGCGTCGAAAAAAACAAAGGAAACTTTAAAAGGGACAAAACTAAACATACATTACAGGGATTGTTTTTTTAATAATAAAATAAAATAAAGAAAAAATAAGAAGAAGGCGAATAGTCGCAAAGACTCTTTCCTGGGCCTGAGAGGAACGTAGAAAAAAAACTACCGCACCTCAACGCGGAGAAAAGAAAAACTAAAGGGCACGCTCATGCGACAGGTGGGAAGTTGTGCACGTGATTCACACGCCAGAAGACTCTGGGCAAAAACGTTTTATTTTTGCTTCAAAAATTTGCTCCGTTTCCTGGGCCAACACAGACATCGACCCACATGTGAGAACAAGCAGCCTGCTTGTCCTCGGAGAAAAATTACACCTAGAAGCCTTTTTTTTTTTCCCCAACAAGTGCTGTACCTAATTTTAAGAAAGGGTTTATTTAAATTCTAATTTTATATTGATAAAAAAAAAAACAAAAAAAGCAACAGATTTCCTAACTTAGATAGGATTTAGTTTAATTTTCTCTTTAAGGAGCTTCTTTCCTCGATTGCTCCAGGATTTCTTTTTTATCTTCTTCATTTCAAAAGGAGAGGTGACCTAACTCTCTTCTGAAGTACCCGCACTTCTGAGGGTTAGACCTTACACAAAAGAAGTCAGCTGCTACTTTTAGCCAACAGGACAGCTGAGGAAAACTTAGGGACACTGCTAGGGCTTTTTTCTGTTTTCTTTCTACAAGTGCAAATACTTCTGCAACTGCTGTAGGGCTGGGAAACATCATGTCACCAAAACTGTTGCCCCAGTTACAGCGTCTGCCTCTGTACAAACATAAAATGTGATCCCAGGAGAGGGGGCTAGTTTCATGTGCAAGATGTCATCAGCTTGAATCCCTCATGAAAGAAGTGAAAGAGCTGAGAGGAGGTGGCAAGGTTGAGAAGCATCTGTGAAAATGAGAATTACATCAATGACATGTTCATGAAGCAGTAGGGAAGAAGCTTTGCTGAAAGAGGACAAGTGGACTCAGATCACAAGAGACTGCAGGATCAATATCATGACTCCACCTGCCCTCAAACTGAAGAACCGATAATATGCAGCCCTGGAAGGAAATGGAGGTAAGAACATCCCAGAGAGAGAAGGAATTGGAGCTCGAAATCCACAAAACTCCTGGATCAGGAACCGCTAACAGGTGAAAGGTAGTGGTGATTGGTGATTCTCTTCTGAGGGGTACAGAGCTGACCATCTGCAAACCAGACATGCCAGGTGTAAAAAAGTCAAGATGTTACAGAAAGCTTGCCAAGACTCTACTTACTAGGTACCCTCCCAACACATCAAAAGTGATTTCATTGCTCTAGAAAAGAGAGTGAAGCAGACAGTGCACAGATGGTGTTCTTGTCAATCTTTCCTGTTGAGGATTGTAAACCCCCAGGGGTCTCTCATGTGTGCTGAGACCCTCTAGTGGCTCTTGTCCAGACTCACATACTCTTCACCAGAGCTTACCAGAACTTGGCTTTCAGAGGAGGACTCCAACAGGTCTCCTCTATGGCTGCTTGTACACCTAGCCTCAAGGACTGGGGCTCCTCCTTCACTCAGGGTGACTGTTCCCCCCCCCCAGTTATCACCGCTTCTGTGAATCCTTCCCTGCTATACCCTCTGGTAACCGGTCACACTTCTGGTACTCCAGCAGGGCCCCTTGCCACCTTCTTTGGGGAATATAGCCCTGCTTCCTCTGCTTTCACAAATATGCAAATTCACTCTACATTGAATGCAAATCCACTTTTAGTTCCAGTCTTGTGGGGAACAAGTTCTTTCAAGCTTATCCTTCAACTTGTTTCTGCTCCACTGAGCCCACTTATTTGGGAGACCTGGGTCTCAGTATAAAACATCCACCACCCCTGGATAGGACTTTCTTCACTACTCTACAGTCCTATCCTCTATCCCACGGCTGTTAGTCAACTTCACACAATACACAGTATCATTAATAACACGGCCACAGTCAGGTAAGTACCTCCTGGGTTTTTGAGGGAACCGTCTCTCTCCGCTTCCAGGAGTTCTCCTCCAGCAGGTCTCTTCCTTCCCTTTCTCACTCTGACCTCAGGCTCCCTTTATTACAGGTCTCCCCCCTCCCTCCTCTGGCTTCAGGTTCCCCCTCTTATCTCCCTCTCTTGTCTTGGAGGGTGCTCTTTATAGGGTGGTTAATTATCCTCCCCCTGGTTCCAGAAAGGTCCAGGCCCAGAACTCTCTCCAACTTTTCATCTCCTGAGAGGTCCCCCTGGTGGTCTCTTCAGGGAAGGGCAGGTCCTATACCATGAGCACCCCCTAGCTGTCCCTTCCGGTCATTACACTGGTGTACCCCTTTTGGCTCCCTCTAGTGACCAGATCAGGGCATTTTCCAGACTTTCTGTAGGACAGCGCCCTCTGGTGGCCTCCTTAGGGTAGGGCAGTCACTGTGTTTATCACAGGGTGAAGGTCAAGGCTGAGTAGCTCACACCCTGGAGATTAATATGTGACTGCTGGAGGTGATTATGTGATTGCGCAGATGGTGTCGTCAATAGCATTTTGGCTTCCTCGCCAAAAGCTGCTGAGCAGAGATGGTGTCCATGTATCAAAGAAGGGAAGAAGTGTCTTCAGCAGCAGACTGGCTAACCTACTGAAGAGGGCTTTAAGCTAGAATCATTGAGGCAGAATGATCAAAGCCCCAAAGTAAGCATAAGCCCTCGGGTAAATGAAGCATTAAATAATGCTACACAAATGGGAAAAGGGGCAACATCTGGAAAGCAGTATATACTAATGCCCGAAGTATGTGAAATAAGGTTTTAGATCTTGAGGCTGTAATGGAAGAGGCTGATTGGGATATAGTGGCGATCACATAGACGTGGTTCACAAAGAACCATAACTGGGATATAGTTTTACAGGGCTATAACCTGCTCGGGAAAGACAAGATGGGAAGACAGGAAAGTGGAGTGGCATTATATATTAAAGATAATACTAAAGCCACACCATTGCAGGACCTACAGGCTAAGGAAGAGGCACAGTGGGTCAATCTGGAAAGAAGGAATGGCAAATGTATTTACATTGGTGTGATATATAGACCTCCTTCACAGAAAGAAGAATGGACAGAGATTTAATTTAAGCCATTCAAAATATAGCTGTGAAAGGGGAAGTACTACAAATAGGTGACTTTAATAAGCCAGATGTTTATAGGGGTATCCCTACTGTGTGGTCTTTTAGAAGCAGGATGACCGGGATTCTCTACAGAGTGAAATGTACTAGCAGTTGGTAGAACCCATGCAGGATAGGGACCATACTAGACTTCATGCTTACTAATGGAAAGAGCATTTCTAATGTTATAGTAGGTGATCATCTGGCATCCAGTGATCACCAGACGGTGTGGTTTAATATTAAGATAGCTGTGGACAGGGCTCATTCAAAAGTAAAGGTTCTGGACGTCATAAAAACTAACTTTGTGGAGATGGGGTATTACCTCAAGGAGTTGTTACCTGGATGGGAACATCTGGAAGAAGTTAGAAAGCTGTGTGCAAAACTGAAAGGAGCTATTCTAAGGGCAGTAAACCTTTTTTGTAAGGAAAGCAAATAAAAGTAAGAAGAAATGAAGGCCACTTTGGTTCTCAAAAGTAGTAGCTGAAAAGGTAAGGAAAAAGAGGTTAGCCTTTATACACCAAAAGAGCTCGCAGAAAGAGGATGACAGGTGACAATATCTGGAAAAGCTAAAAGAAGCTGGTAGAGTAGTCAGGAAAGCAAACATGCAAATGGAAGAAAAAATAGCCACTACAGTAAAATAGGGGGACAAGACATTTTTTTTTAAAGATATGTTAGTGACCAGAGGAAATGCAAAAGCGGCATTGTGAGACTCAAAGATGAAGGGGTGGAATATGTAGAAGCTGATAAAGTGGAATTGCTTAACAAATATTTCTGTTCTGTGTTCACAGCAGAAGGGCCAGGAGCAGGTCCACAGAAGACAAACACAAATAGGAATGGAGGAGTAGTAGTCCCTGAACTATTAACAGAGGACTGTTTTATGAGGATCTGGCTAAACTAAAGGTGGGTAAAAAAAAAAATGGGGCATGGCATACATCCAAGGATAATGAAGGAACTTAGAGAAGTTCTAGCAGCTCTGCTGGCTGACCTTTTCAATGCTTATAGAGTCGGGAGAGGTCCCGGAGGATTGGAGAAGAGCAGAAGTGGTCCCTCTCCACAAAAGTGGAAGTAAGGAAGAGGCTGAGAACTATATAGGCCAGTAAGTCTGATTTCTAATGGAAACACTTTTAAAACAGAGAATAATAACGTTTTTGGAATACAATGGATTACAGGACCTGCTGCAAAATGGTTTCACTACAGGCAGGTCTTGTCAGACAAATCTAGTTAATTTCTTTGACTGGGTGACCAGAAAGTTGGATCGGGGAGAGTGCCAGATGTGGTGTATTTACATTTTATCAAAGCCTTCAACACAGTCCCGCATAAGCAACTAATAAATAAACTGAGTACCCTCGGTATGGGCTCTAAAGTGACTGGGTTAGGAACTGGTTGAGAGGAAGGCGACAGCGGGTAGCGGTATATGGAGCTCACTCTGAGGAAAAGGATGTTACCAGTGGTGTTCTGCAAGGTTCGGTTCTTGGACTAGTTCTTTTTAACATTTTTGTAAGCAATATTGCCAAAGGGTTCTCTGGTAAGGTTTGCTCTTTGCAGATACTATGAAAATCTGCAATAGGGTAGGCACTCCTGATGGTGTGGATAACATGAGGAAGGACCTGATCTGGAATTTGTCAGCTAAGATTTAATGCTAAAAAATGCAGGGTCATGCTTTTGGGCTGCAAAAACCTGAGGGAATGGTTTAGGGGGAGAAGAACTTTTATACACTAAAGAGAAGTGAGAATTGGGTGTGATCAAACGTGATGATCTTAAGGTGGCCAAACAGATAGAAAAGGTGACAGCAAAAAGATAGAAGGATGCTTGGGTGCATAGGGAGAGGAACAGCCAGTAGGAAAAATGAGGCGATGATTTCCCTTATAAGACTCTGGTGTGACCTATTTAGAATACTGTGTACAATTCTGAAGACCACACCTTCAAAAAGATATACACAGGATGGAGTCGGTCCAGAGGGCAGCTACTAAAATGGACGGTAATCTTCGTCATAAAGCGTATGGGAACAAAATTAAAGATCTCAATATGTATACTTTGGACGTAAGGCGGGAGAGGACAGATATGACAGAGATGTTTAAATACCTATGCCGCATAAATGCACAGTTGGCGAGTCTCTTTCAATTGAAAGGAAGCTCTGGAACGAGGGGGCATAGGATGAAGGTGAAAGGGGACAGACTTGGAAGTAACCTGAGGAAATACTTCTTCATGGAAAGGGTGGTGAATTCATGGAACGGCCTTCCCGGTGGAAGTGGTGGAGATGGAAAACAGTATCTGAATTCAAGAGAGTTTGGGACAAGTACTCAGGATCTCTAAGGGAGTAATAGGGAAAGCAGATGGCATGGATGGGCAGACTGATAGGCCATACGGTCTTTATCTACCTACATCTTTCTCTGTTTCTATGATATTTTGCACAATACATATTAGCTTATGTACTTGGCTCAGGTACCCCCGGTTATATTTAGGTTTTCTGTATCCAATCCAAACTTTTAAGCTACACATAGCTATACATATAGCTGGCACCATATCTGTCTTCTGCTCTAGCACATAAAAAAGAAAGAAAGGGAAAAGAAAGCACTTAAATTATCAGTGCTGTGCCAACTGTTTTCTGAATATTGGGCCAAGTATGCCCTGAATGGAGCACTCTGAACTGCATGGGAAATTTTCAAACCTGCCCAGGCAAAGTCCACAGAAAGGTATGAATACACTCTCCTTCTGGAAAAAATCACCTCAGACAAATTTGCACCCGTTTTTTGTGCAGCTATTCCTCCATTGCTCGAGAAACAAACTGGGACAGTGCCAGTTCCTGTAAGAAATTGTAAACTGCTTAGGTCTAGGTGGTATATAAATGCTTAAAATAAATACTATGCACACTGTTGCCTCTGTCTCAACCGAATCCCATGTGAGTCTGCTTTTTACCCAGGTGAAAAGTATGTTTGCTTTTACTTCCCAGATAAATGGCTTTTGAAAACTGTCCTGCCTATGTGCACAGCACTACACGTCAGCCAGGGCACTGGGGGTATTATACACACATAACATAAACCTTTGAACATAAACATACAAATATCAATTTGCAGTTATTTTCAATAGCATATAGTTAACATCCAACTTTTCCAGTCCAGGAAAAAATAAGCTCCAACAATGTGAAACAATCCTTTAAAATTCAAGTTCTATTTATCCTTATTAACTGAAAGAAATAACATACCTGGCTATTTGGATCTCCAAGTAGGTTACATATATGTGGCACAATCTTGCTTAGCGTTAGACTATGGGCACCATGTCTGAGAAAGAAAAGAAATATGAGGTAAGATCCCGGCGCATAATACAGCATTCTGAGCTCAAGAACAAATATATGCTAGGGAAAAAAAAAAAAACTTACATATTGAGAGTTGCAACAAGACAGAGGCAGACTCCTTCTCTCGTTCGGAAATTTTTGTGTTTGAATCCTCCTAGTATTCTATCCCACACATACTGCAAAAGTAAAAACAAAAACCGGGTTGAGCCCAATAACATACATAAGGATTTCAGCTTCTAACAGTCCCTGCACATAGGGCCAGTTTAAGGGTATCTGACACTCTAGGCAAATCTTCAACAGTGCATTCCCCTCTCCCTTCCACCACCCCCCCAGAGCAAGTCAAGGCCCCACCCCTCATGTCTATCATCTTCCCTTCATTACCCCCTCCCCCCAAAGCGTCCAACCTTTCCCCTTCCCTACCTTCGCTGAGGTGCCCAGCCCTTCCCTTCCCTCTCCGGGGGCAGCCCAATTTCCACATGCTAAAAACAGAAATATCTATTTAAAAAATTTAAACTCAAACTCCACGAAGACCAGACTTCCGGTTCTGGAGAGGGCTGGACACAGCAGGCCTTGAACTGCATAAGTCATCAAGACCCTATGCCATCTGTACTGTCTTGTTTAGAGACCCTGAATGCTGTACCAGTGCCACCCTCTAAACTGTGCCATCCTAGGCACGTAAATAGTCCACCTAGTGGTCAGACCAGCCCTCACTGCATAGTCTCAAACTTTTTGTGATGACCAGCAAGCACCTAGCCATAGGACTGCTGTTGCAGTTAATCTGCTGCTGAAAAGACCACTGGCAGGATTTTTATTTTTTGTTTTATTTTTGTTACATTTGTACCCCGCGCTTTCCCACTCATGGCAGGCTCAATGCGGTAGGCAATGGAGGGTTAAGTGACTTGCCCAGAGTCACAAGGAGCTGCCTGTGCCGGGAATCGAACTCCATTCCTCAGTTCCCCAGGACCAAAGTCCACCACCCTAACCACTAGGCCACTCCTCCACTGTTGCTACTATTTGAGATTCTACATGGAATGTTGCTATTCCACTAGCAACATTCCATGTAGAAGTCGGCCCTTGCAGATCACCAATGTGGCCGCGCAGGCTTGTGCTTCTGTGAGTCTGATGTCCTGCACGTACGTGCAGGACGTCAGACTCACAGAAACAGAAGCCTGCGCAGCCTTCTACATGGAATATTGCTAGTGGAATAGCAACATTCCATGTAGAATCTCCAATAGTAGCAACATTCCATGTAGAATCTCCAATAGTATCTATTTTATTTTTGTTACATTTGTACCCTGCGCTTTCCCACTCATGGCAGGCTCAATGCGGCTTACATGGGGCAACGGAGGGTTAAGTGACTTGCCCAGAGTCACAAGGATCTACAAAATATACTGTGACCCTAGACTATAAATTTTACAAAAATGTGCTTAAAAGTGGAGAAAAACCCTCAGAAACCTGGGACAAACTGTCGCAGGTTTGGAGCGGGGTTACTGACAACGCTGGTAACACACGCCCAGATTCTATCATGGGGTATAAAAAACTCCACTATATATTGAATGTGTTTTTGTTTTAGAGTTATATCAAAACGTGTATGCTTGTTCTTTCAAAGTTTTATCAAGCAAAAATATGGTCCTAAATAATTGCACTAATCAGCATTGCTTTGCTTAATAAAGAAAAAGAAAAACACTCTTATCTTTTGTGTTCAACGGGGGCCACTTCCGTTTCACCCTAACATCAAGGCTTCCTCAGGAACAGAGCGTTAAATCGCGATGCTGTAGTTCTGCAGAGATAAAAAGGTATTACTTAAGCAGAAAAGGACCAAACATATAATAAATGCACATAAGCGCAGACACTTGGAACCGCTTACAGCTTGACGGAGTGCCATGCATTTCAAAAATGGCGTCTCAGCGTCATCAGTGTGTCATCTGACGTTTTTATAAAAATCCAGATGGCTTAGATTGACTAATTGACTGAAAAGAAGCTAATAAAAGACATGCCAGTCAATAGAGCTGTTAAGGCCATTAGGCTCTAATGAATCTAAATCAAATATCCACTGAGCTTCACGTCTCTGTAATTTGAGCTTGCGATCTCCACCTCTGCTTGATGCCTCAATTCTGTCAATTGCATAGCATTGAAGATCTTCGAATCTGTGATTTTTCTCAATACAGTGTTCTACCATAGGCTCTTTGATGACTTGTCTGCGAATATTTGATCGATGTTCCAATATTCTTACTTTTAACGTTCTTGTGGTCATTCCCACATATGATTTCTTGCAGGGACAGTTGATTACGTAAACAACATGATCTGACAAGCAATTGGTGAAGTGACGAAAAACATATGATTTATTAGTTTTAGGGATATGTGTTGATTTGACTTGTTTTGTAATGGAGCAAATAGGGCAAAGGCCACATTTAAAGTGGCCACATAATCGTTTTTTGTCATATTTTCTTGCAGTTCTGAGGTCTGCTGGACTGATCATTTCTTTAATGTTGGTGCACCTTGCATATGCAATCCGTAAGTTAACGTTCTTAAAAGCAGGGATCGATTGTATGATTTCCCATCTATTTTTGATGAGTCTGGCCAAAGCAGGACTGGCCTCGTTGTATTGCATAACCATAGTGCACATATCTTCATTATCCTTGTGCGATCACTTTGTCACAAGAGTTCACAAGAAGAGCACTGATAGAAATACATTTCTTCATAACTCTAGCTGCCATCCAACACAATTGAAGAACAGTTTACCTTTATCCCAAATGTTGAGACTAAGACGCATCTGCACAGATCTTTCTACTTTTAAACAACAAGCAAAAAAACTAATTGATGATTTGACTGAGAGAGGCTATTCTAGAACTACACTTAAAAAAGCCTACCATAGAGCCAAATTCAACAATAGGGAATTACTTTTGACTACCACTAGCAAAGACAAGGATAATGAAGATATGTGCACTATGGTTATGCAATACAACGAGGCCAGTCCTGCTTTGGCCAGACTCATCAAAAATAGATGGGAAATCATACAATCGATCCCTGCTTTTAAGAACGTTAACTTACGGATTGCATATGCAAGGTGCACCAACATTAAAGAAATGATCAGTCCAGCAGACCTCAGAACTGCAAGAAAATATGACAAAAAACGATTATGTGGCCACTTTAAATGTGGCCTTTGCCCTATTTGCTCCATTACAAAACAAGTCAAATCAACACATATCCCTAAAACTAATAAATCATATGTTTTTCGTCACTTCACCAATTGCTTGTCAGATCATGTTGTTTACGTAATCAACTGTCCCTGCAAGAAATCATATGTGGGAATGACCACAAGAACGTTAAAAGTAAGAATATTGGAACATCGATCAAATATTCGCAGACAAGTCATCAAAGAGCCTATGGTAGAACACTGTATTGAGAAAAATCACAGATTCGAAGATCTTCAATGCTATGCAATTGACAGAATTGAGGCATCAAGCAGAGGTGGAGATCGCAAGCTCAAATTACAGAGACGTGAAGCTCAGTGGATATTTGATTTAGATTCATTAGAGCCTAATGGCCTTAACAGCTCTATTGACTGGCATGTCTTTTATTAGCTTCTTTTCAGTCAATTAGTCAATCTAAGCCATCTGGATTTTTATAAAAACGTCAGATGACACACTGATGACGCTGAGACGCCATTTTTGAAATGCATGGCACTCCGTCAAGCTGTAAGCGGTTCCAAGTGTCTGCGCTTATGTGCATTTATTATATGTTTGGTCCTTTTCTGCTTAAGTAATACCTTTTTATCTCTGCAGAACTACAGCATCGCGATTTAACGCTCTGTTCCTGAGGAAGCCTTGATGTTAGGGTGAAACGGAAGTGGCCCCCGTTGAACACAAAAGATAAGAGTGTTTTTCTTTTTCTTTATTAAGCAAAGCAATGCTGATTAGTGCAATTATTTAGGACCATATTTTTGCTTGATAAAACTTTGAAAGAACAAGCATACACGTTTTGATATAACTCTAAAACAAAAACACATTCAATATATAGTGGAGTTTTTTATACCCCATGATAGAATCTGGGCGTGTGTTACCAGCATTGTCAGTAACCCAGCTCCAAACCTGCGACAGTTTGTCCCAGGTTTCTGAGGGTTTTTCTCCACTTTTAAGCACATTTTTGTAAAATTTATAGTCTAGGGTCACAGTATATTTTGTATTACACTACGAGCTTTAGACTCTAGACAAATACTGCAGCACGGCAATTTCTTCGAGTCACAAGGATCTGCCTATGCCGGGAATCGAACTCCGTTCCTCAGTTCCCCAGGACCAAAGTCCACCACCCTAACCACTAGGCCACTCTTCCACTCTTGTTCTGCTACAGAATATGCTACAGACTGAAAATCAGGGGGGGACATACACTGTCATGCTCATTAATTACTGCATTAAATCAGTTTTCAGGTGTGGATTCCATTGCAGAGCTGAAGAAAAGCCTTTTTTGCATACCTGAGGTGGCGCAGATAGTTCCATAATTTTTAGCAGCAGAGTCTGATCTTGCTCTCGAACCGAATCCTTTGAATCTCCCAATCTATCAAGTAGGCTTGGTAGTACTGGGGACAAAGGAAAATATTAATTATTTTCAACAGCACTATTTGTGTGTACCTGGAATTGTATAAAATCGATCACACAGCTGCCACCAGTATGGCACTTTCCCCACCAATTTCATATCCAAGTCAAAGCACTGAGAGGGCTAATAGCCTCTGTGTCACTCATCGTGTAACCTTGAGAGGTCAACTGGGATCTGCAGACCTCTCAACTCCCTGCTCCATCTACCAAAAACCATCAGCACCCTGCCACTCATTCCCCTATTATACAACAGCACAAGCACTCTTTGCAGAGCTGTCACTTTCCTAGCAATTACTTCATCATTATTCCAGAGGGAATTCTATGCCAAAAAAAAAAAAATGCTCCAAAGACCAGAGCTGCAGTTCCAGTTCATCCTTTTGCAGGAACAGCCGATTCGTATGTGGCAAATGGCAGTTAATTGGGCAGCTAGTGTCACTTTCCCCTTGCCACGCTGCTCACTGTCTCTTCTAACCCCCATTCTTTACACCCAATGCCTTCCAAAACTATATGGCTCTCAATGAGTTTAAGCCATGTGGTGCCTGTACTCTTCAACTGGTTCTCTGTCTCAGTCCCTTGAGTCTAGTACAATACAGGGGAGAACAGGGGAGGTTCTATGGAAAATGTATGTTGTGCACTTGCACATAATTCCCCAAGTAGTCATGAACATAAACAGTAAAAAAGCAAACTCTGCAAATTCCTCTCCGTTCTCACCAAATGATGGGAAGGGGAAGGGAAATGGGACTTGATACACCGCCTTTCTGAGGTTTTTGCAACTACATTCAAAGCGGTTTACATATATTCAGGTACTTATTTTGTACCAGGGGCAATGGAGGGTTAAGTGACTTGCCCAGAGTCACAAGGAGCTGCAGTGGGACTTGAACTCAGTTCCCCAGGGATCAAAGTCCACTGCACTAACCACTAGGCTACCCAAGCTGTGAATTTTCAAAAAAAAAAAAAAAAACAAAACCCAGGTTATTCAAAGTAAGAGAAAAGCTTATTTACTTAAGATGAAGAAAAATGCAGTGAAAAATAATTGCTATCTATGGAAGCCCTCCTTTTAAGGAATGGATTAGTGGTTATGTGCAAGTTTAAGCAGAGTTGAAAATAAGATACAAAGCCCATCAAACTGCATCTAAGAGGGGCAAATCTATAACTTGGCATTTCCAGTTAGGCACGCTGATGCCACACACTGGGCACCAATCCTAGAACAGCATTTGTGCACTAAGATGCCTTTACAGAATATTAGCAGAAACCCAAACTGGTGCACCTAAATTTAGGTGTAACCATTTACACCAGGTGAATGGCAGGCATAAAAAGGTACACCCAAGTGCACCAAAACATATAACTTATAGTATTCTAGAGGCTGCACGTGTATGTTGGAGACACACCCATGTGCTGCTCATATGTACGCTCTATAACAGTAATACATTCGCTTACAGAACAGCACATAGTGCAAATACGCAAACAAGTGGAACTTACATATGCAATGCCCCCAGACTTATGTGGCACAGTTTCCCTTTCTTTTCTTGCCTAATTTAAATTACTACCAAAAGTAAGACAAAAGGCGCCTGGCAGGTCTGAAATTCCTTCCTTCTCATTGTTTACTACTGATGCAACAAGGAAAGCACTGTCTCCTCAAAGGTGAGAAGACCACTAGGTGTGAGCACGAGAGTCTTGCATCTTCCATTCCTGAACAGAAAGAGCATGAATGTAATGTTCCAGAAATCAGGAGGGTTTTTGTTGGGTTGCTTTGGGAGCAGGTTGTCAAGTAAATCTAGCATTTGTGAGGTACCTGACTGAAAACAATGGGATCAAAATCTTTAAGTTAACTACAGAACAGGTGTGGTACAAGCTGTCACTCTAGAACAGTTGTTCTCAACCCACTCCTCAGGACACACTTAGAGGCAGATGCAGCAACCAAACGTAAAAAAATCTAAATCGTTAAAGTCCCTAACGATTTTAAAATAACGAAAAATGCACCAAAAAAAAAAGTCACACATGCTGAGATCGGTATTGAAACGTACAATGTATCAAAGATTCACAATACACATCGTTAATCGGCCCCCAAATCATGCGCAGAGCAGCCAAGCGTTATGTTAGCTGCTCTGCGCATGCCACAAACAGTCAAAACACAGTCAAATCACAAGCACATGGCTCCCAAATCAAAATAAAAATAAAAAAAGGATCGGGAGGGGGCAAGGGCGCTCATCAGGAGCGTCCTGTACGGACGGCCTTGCCCCCCCCCCCCCCCGCTGCTCCCCACTTTCCGCCGCTCCCCCCACCCCGAAAAAGCAAAATTCAAGCAGCCCCTGCCCCCCTCCCTTCCTCACTACTCTCCCCTCAGCTCCGCCTCACGACATCCTCCGTCCTGTGCCCCGCCCCCTTTTGGGGTCGTCGCCGCCATTCCCCTCCTCCATCGGGCCCCCCTCCCTCTTACCGGGCCCGTGCAGCGCCTCTCTCCTCTGTCCGAAGGCGCTGCACGGGCAAGAAGAAAGCCTGATGCCTGCCTTTGCCCAGCTTCGATGGCGCGTCTTTCTCCTGCTGGGCCCGCCCCTTTCTGACGTCGGTAACCTACGTAGGTTACTGACGTCAGACAGGGGCGGGCGCAGCAGGAGAAAGACGCGCCATCGCGAAGGCAGGCATCAGCTGATTCAGCTTTCTTCTTGCCCGTGCAGCGCCTTCGGACAGGCGCTGCACGGGCCCGGTAAGAGGAAGGGGGGCCCGATGGAGGAGGGGAATGGCGGCGACGACCCCAAAAGGGGGCGGGGCACGGACGGAGGATGTCGGGAGGCGGAGCTGAGGTGAGAGAGTAGTGAGGAAGGGAGGGGGGCTGGGGCTTCTAGAAGTTTGCTTTTTCGGGGTGGGGGGAGCGGCGGAAAGTGGGGAGCAGCGGGGGGGGGGCAAGGCCGTCCGTACAGGACGCTCCTGATGAGCGCCCTTGCCCCCTCCCGATCCTTTTTTATTTTTATTTTTTTATGTGTTTTCTGAGGTCCTTTGGACCAATCACAGCGCTTTTAGCTCTGCTAATGCGCTGGGATTGGCTCAAAGTTTGTTTATTTTTTCACTTAACACTTTTTCCTGGCACAGAGCTGTCCTAATGAGAGGTCCAGACCTCTAGTTAGTTTTCCTGCCTTTTTCCTGCGTAAAGGCAATCGGAAAAGGTTAGTGCATGTCGTTTCAATGGGGTTTTCACACTAATTGCTCATCTCCATTCCGTTTTCGTTAGCTGCTACTGTCATCGGAAAATAGGCTTAAGTGCATGGAAAGGATAGGAAATTCTTCCCTGAGGGCTCATTTAACAATGAAAAACGTTTAGTGCATCTACCTCATAATCAGGTTTGCAGAAGACCCATAATATGCATGAGATAGATTTACTTTCAGTGGAGGTAGTGCATGCCAATCTATCTCATGCATATTCATTGTAAATATTCTGAAAATCTTACTGGCTAGATGTTTTCCAAGGACCAGGTTGAGAACCTCTACTCTAGAGGGAGCACCTCTAAGGATCTCTCAAGTTCTTTAAAAAAAAATAAAAAAAAAAAATCAAGAAGCGCAATTCAGTATCTTACCTGTACCAATCTGAGGTTTAAAATGATCTTGTAAACGTGTTACTAAGGCAGACAGTATATCCATTCCTAACAAAGCCACCTGTAAATAAAAAAAAAAGTCCAGTTGTAAGTCAGTGAGAAAGGCATGCAAGGAATCTATGCATTCAGCCCATTTCAACAAAAACCCATATACTGTACAGACTCTGCATGCTTCCCAGCTATCTGTAAGCAGTTGTGTTCTATATATGGGCCAAACGCATCAGCTTGCCAAATAACAGACTAATTATTCAGCTGCATAACCCCTTCCACAAGTGCAGTAATACAGTTTCTTACATTTAAAACAAATCATGGACAAAGTACAAAAACAGTTTACTGAGGTGTGCACTTTACCTTTGAAGTCAGAATGATTGAATATTTTAACACCCAACAGAAAGGACTTAACAAGGATCTGGGGTTCCTAGCCCATTATAAACCATAAAGCTGTATGTCTCTGTTGATCACCCTCCCCTCACCTATCCACACCCATCCTATTAGAATATCAATGATATGCTTTGATGTCCCCATACATACCTCCTACCCACCCCATCCTCCCACCCTGTCAGACTGTCATAGTAATGCTTGAATGTTTTCACTTATATATACTATCTGCTACCACATTTGCTTATTTCCGATCTGACGAAGAAGGGCAACCTTCGAAAGCTAATCAAGAAATGTATTAAGTTATGTCCAATAAAAAAAGGTATCATCTTATTTTCTTTTCCATGTTTTATTTTGTTTGATTTCTATAGATTCTACATGGAATGTTGCTATTCCACTAGCAACATTCCATGTAGAAGTCGGCCCTTGTAGATCACCAATGTGGCCGCGCAGGCTTCTGCTTCTGTGAGTCTGACGTCCTGCACGTACAGACTCACAGAAACAGAAGCCTTCGCAGCCTTTTACATGAAATGTTGCTAGTAGTGGAATAGCAACATTCCATGTAGAATCTCCAATGGTATCTATTTTACTGTCATAGTAATGCTTGAATGTTTTCACTTATATACACTGTCAGCTAGCACATTTTGCTTATTTCCGATCTGACGAAGCAGGGCAACCTTCGAAAGCTAATCAAGAAATGTATTAAGTTATGTCCAATAAAAAAGGTATCATCTTATTTTGTTTGATTTCTATTGATAACCTGAGGTGTGCAAAAATTATTTCAGATTCAGAGCACTCTCTGCATACCTTTGACATCAAATGCATTACTCTTTTCTCAAACACAATATGGCCAGTGCTCACTTTAATATGAAAACAGATGCCACACCAAAATATGATAAATTTAATAAAGAGAATTTCATCAGAAACAGACAAGTATATAACAGTACTGTCCCAGTCTACCAGATTAGCTATAAATGAGAGGTATTTTATAGAAAAACAGAAACTTAGCCCCTATGAAAAAGAACCATTGCCCCTATGAACATCATTTTATTTTATTATATTGAAACTGCATTTTTATATAATTATGGTTACTTGTCTTGAGTGCATTTTGAGGAAAAAAAATCCCTCCTTGAATATGGCCAACACCACCCATCCACAAGACAAGATTTTTTTCCCCTCCCAAACTGAGATACATGTACTATTGTAAAATCACTTTTCTATGTTTGACATTTAAAACAAATTTAAATTTAATAATATATCTAGAAGATGGATGAACGTCTCTACAGGATTATAAACAGAGTAACTACACTGTATAAAATCATATGCAAATATCCACAGCTAGATGGCGCAAAGCACTATGGGTATTTGTAGAGTAACACACAAAAAACCAACATAACCAAATGGAAAAAGTATTTGCAATCAGTTTCCATTGCCTACAATATTTCACAAATGTTTGGAATCCACTGGCAATTGTTCTACAAATAATTTGTCCAGC
This sequence comes from Microcaecilia unicolor, assembly GCF_901765095.1. Classification (NCBI taxonomy): domain Eukaryota; kingdom Metazoa; phylum Chordata; class Amphibia; order Gymnophiona; family Siphonopidae; genus Microcaecilia; species Microcaecilia unicolor. Next base: position 285,989,043 of record NC_044037.1, on the reverse strand, counting down.
ATGTCACCACAATCTAGAAGGAGATTTGTTTTCCCATAAGGATCTCCAAAACACTTTCTTTTCAACCATCCTTGTCTTGGGGTTGCGCTGTTATTCAATGAACGTATAGTGAGAATAGCACTGCTAACACCTGAACAACACACAAGTGCCACTAGTGCATTAGCATTAGAAAGGTACAATTTTTGGAACCTTCTATATATAGTATTAAAAACAGTGACTGTTTTTGATAAGAATTGCTGCTATATTCTTTTTAGTAGCTAGATGGCAGTAGAAGACTTTAAATAGTTTTATTATGCATGTTAGGAGCCACGTAATGTAGAAATTGTTGTTGGAAGGTGTGTAAAGTTGGGCTGTAATTAATTCTCTGGAGGAATTTTTGAATTGGGGCCAAACAAAACAGGTAGTTTTGCCCTACTGCATATATGGAGTTGGAGTTGAAGTTCTCATTGTCCCATTAATTTTATTTTAATCACAGCTTGAAATCAATGCTGCAAAACCAGAACTGGATCAGCCTGGTTGACCTGGAGCCAGTTGCCAGCTTTGGGGGTTGGGAAGATCTGTGAATGGTGCTTCTGTACACACATTGCATGCAATAGAGTATGTATGCATATTTCAAGGATCTTATTTATTTGTTGCATTTCTATCCCACATTTTTCCACCTATTTGCAGGCTCAATGTGGCTTACAATATGCCGTAATGGCGATCGCTATTGACAGATTAAGAAATACAAAATGGTAATGCATTAAAGGTCATAAATGATAGAGTAAATGAATATCTGGGAAATTAATTGTGTGTATTGGAGGGGGGAAACTGAAATGAAAGTTAAAGCAGGGGTGGGGGGACCGAGCCCAAAGCCACAGCCAAAAGCACTATTAAGTGTGAACTGGGGGTTGCGGAGCCAAACTTCATGCTCAACCAGGCACGGAACAAATTTGTAAGCTTAGGAGCAGCCCTTTGGCTCAACCACACTTTGCAGCCATGACCAGCAAAGCAGGGAGCTAGGCCAGAGACTCAGAGGCACAGAACAGCAACTAACTGCCTGCTGCAAGCAAAGAAAAATACTGGAATCTTCCAGGGGGCACTACATAGTAACTTAGTAGATGACGGCAGAAAAAGACCTACATGGTCCATCCAAGATAAACTCATATGTGTATACCTTACCTTGATTTGTACCTGCCTTTTTCAGGGCACAGACCGTACAAGTCTGCCCAGCAGTATTTCCCGCCTCCCAACCACCAGTCCCACCTCCCATCACCGGCTCTGGCACAGACCGTATAAGTCTGCCCTCCACTATCCTCGCCTCCCACCCACCAACCTCTCTTCCCCCACCTGCTCCGCCACCCAATTTCGGCTAAGCTTCTGAGGATCCATTCCTACTGCACAGGATTCCTTTATGCATATCCCACGCATGTTTGAATTCCGTTACTGTTTTCATCTCCACCACCTCCCACGGGAGGGCATTCCAAGCATCCACCACCCTCTCTATGAAAAAATACTTCCTGACATCTTTTTTGAGTCTGCCCCCCTTCAATCTCATTTCACGTCCTCTCGTTCTACCGCCTTTCTACAGCTTATTACTGGTGATGTCACTGGTAGAATTCAGTCTTTTCTCTACCTCCACCTGCTGATAGGAAGGGATAACAACCATTCGTGCAGACCGGTTGAGCTGACGCTGAGGAAGGATTGCATTGTCTGTCCTCACTCCCCATATTCTGCATTGCCATCTCTCTTCTCATGCATTGTTCTCTTTCCCTACCTCCATATTCTACATTGTCCCATCTCTTCCCCCCCCCCACGTTCTACACTGCTCCATCTCTTTGCACCCTCCATATCCTGCATTGCCCCATCTTTTACCCTCCCCATAGCCTGCACTACTCTGTCTCTCCCCACCCCCATATCCAGCTTTACCTCATCTCTTCCCTCCGCCCCTGTACTCTACTACTACTACTACTACTATTTAACATTTCTAGAGCGCTACAAAGTGTACGCAGCGCTGTACAAACACAGAAGAAAGACAGTCCCTGCTCAAAGAGCTTACAATCTAATAGACAAAAAGTAAAGCATTTAAATTTAAAATATTTAAGCAGTCAAGCACAAGAGAACAGTCACAGAAGGACTGAAGATGTTGAAGGGTGGTCAGTGTGATTAGGTGTAACTCTGGTTGGAGTAGTGGGAGAAGGTGATAGAAGAATAGAAATGGGTGAGGTAAAGTAATGAGTGGGTTGATAGGGAGGTTATATAAGACATGTCACTCTAGGGGTGGGTGGGTAGAGGGGTAGGGTGGGTAGGATTAAGTCTAAAGCAGGAGAAGGTATTCTCTGCAGCCTATCTGTGAGATGGAAAATGCTCTCTGAAGCTGCTGCTATGTTGTTAGTTTTCTCTCCCTGAAAGAGATCCAAGCCACACCCACGAAGTTCAAACTGTCAGTGGGGAGGGTGAGGGGAGGAAATGGCAGTGCTTGATGAAAAAGAGAGCTCAGTTTGATAGGAGATATACTATAGGATGTCATTCTGAGGCCAGGCTAAGTCTAAAGCAGGAGAAGGTATTCTCTGCAGCCTATCTGTGAGATGGAAAATGCTCTCTGAAGCTGCTGCTGCCCCATCTCTTCCCACCTCCCCCGTACTCTGCATTGACCCTTCTTGTCTCTCTGTTCTCTCCTCCTCCCAGTGGCTCACTCATTTTAGGTGGTCTGAAGTTCTTGCACCGGTCTGCTGCTTCTCTTCACCTTGGCTATGGCAGCAAGCAAAAGGCAGGCGAAGGGACATTCCACTCTGTGCACTGCCGCTGGCTCTGCCGGACCCAGAAACAAGATTACACCAAGCCTGATGTAACTTCCTGTTTCTGGGCCCTGTAGAACCAGCAGCAGCACCCAGAGGGGAATGTCCCTATGTCTGTCTTTTGCTTGCTGCTGCTGCCGCAACTGTGGTGAAAACAAGCAGTGGATCACCTAAAATGAGCGAGTCACCGGGAGGAGGAGAGGACACGAAGACAAGAAGGGGCAATGTAGAGTAAAGTGGAGGAGGGAAGAGATGGGACAAAGCTGGATACGGGAAGGGGGAGAGAGCAATGCGTTCACTACGTTAAAATTTTTAACACAAGTTAAAACATTTAATGCATTAATAACGTTCACACGTTAAATGTGCGATCCTAGAAAAAACATATTTAAAGTAATATAATTCAAGATGTATTGTTCTGCAGAAGTAGGAGGTTCTTTCAATCAGTGCAGTAAATACCTTTTCTAGTGTTAGAGCTACAAATTACCACTCTAGGCAGGGATCTGGGACTTTTTCCTCCTCTTTTTCTGTGCAGATGTCTTTTGCAGAGCTTGTTTAATTGACTGCTTATTGCTGATAAGAAGTGTACTTACTGCAGAGTGGGGTTTTGCTTTGGGGATTTATTGGTGCTCCACAGCCTTATTTTTTTGTAAAACAGAGGGTGAGCTTTCCCATCAACCTTGAACCCAGAGAATGAGGCCTGGGACTTCCCATTCAGAAAGGACAAGAGAGCTGGCGTGGAGAAGGAGAGCTCTAGGGGGCTCTCAAACCATCCAAAATAGGATTAGCCTCCAAATATGACTCAGAAACTGTCAAGGGAAAGAGAGATCTGCCAGAACCTGATCAATGAGGCAGGGAAGCTCCTCCCAGTAAAATAAGCGTATGTGTGGAGAACTTGCAATGTCCATCGGATAAAATCTCACCCGATTCTAGGGACAAGCCTTTTGAAGATATACCCACCTCCATTGTGAGCACACTCACAATCCCCCCCAAGATCCTACAAGAGAAAGTAAAGGGCCACTTTAGAAGGCCTGGGGGTCTCTGAGGAACAAGGGCACTTGGAACAGTCCCCAGCATCCCCTGAGACCCTACCACCTGGCCAGACAGCAACAGACTGGCCCCTTGGAAACTCGAGAGTGCCTGTTTAAGACCCTTCGACAAAGAAAAGGATGGCAGCTGTGGCTCCAACACACCTGCCCCCCCTCCCCCATGAACCTACATCACAGGGAGGGGAACCTTCTTCCAAGCCAGTTAGGAGAAAAGCTTCCATCTCAAACCACAAGTCAAAAACACAGTCTGAGGCTAAAATGGCCACTGATCCTGCTGAAACACACTCAGCCGTGGTGAGAATAGAAACTTCAACAGAAAACAAATCCAACCTCAGGAGAACAGGATCACCTGCTCCGAGAGCTTCTGTGATCCACAGGAAGACCTCACCACAAACCAGGCAGAATATGTTTATTCATAAATTTTATATACTGCTGAACAGAAACTGATCAAGGCCTGCCACGGTACTTGTGCCAATGGGCAGTGGTGGCCCAAGGCAATCTGCCATCCACCCTCACCGAGTCTAGCATCACCCCCTTATCCGCGTTTACCTTATTTGTTTTCCAAAATGGCAGCAGCGATTCCCATAGGCTGACCTGCTGCAGGCACTGGCCTCTTCGCTACTGTGTCCTGCCTCTGAGAAAACAGGAAGTGACATCAAGAGACGGGCCACTTTGGAAGAAGAGGCCAATGTCAGCAGCAGGGCAGCCTATGCGAATCGCTGTCACTGCCGCCTTTCAGGAAAAAAAAATAAGATAAAGGCTAAAGAGGGAGGGGAGAGTGCCGTTCTTGAAGCGTACCACCCAAGGCTCCCGCCTCAGGTGGCCTATTGGTAGGGCCGCCACTGCCAACGGGCTCAAAAGATTGCGCCAGCCAGCAATACAACATTGTCATCCCACTGCAGTACAAGCAGCACCACAGCAATGCAAACCTCCCTCAATCCCTAGAAATGAAGAAAAGAGTCTTAGGGAGAGACAAAAATGGCCTAACACTGGCCTGGATACAGCTGAGTAGGCTTGTATTGCCTCAGCCTGCATGACTATGACCACAAGCTACTAAAAGCAGGCTCTCTCTCAACCAAATTATTCATTTTTAAGTGGGGGTGGGAGAGAAAAAAGAGAGGAGGAACTACTCCTACTCCTAGGCTACTGAAGCAGCACAGCCCCTAGAGCAAAGACCCATGAGTTGAGGCTCCAGACTGATTAAGACAGACAAAAAAAAATCTTGTACACCTCAACCAGGAATCTGGCCATGGCAAGACCCTAGGAGAAGGTTCCACAGCTAAACCTCAACCACCAGCCAAGAGCTGTAGCACAAGGCCTGGGAATCCAGACTACCAGAAAAATACAAATAAATAAAAGATCCTACTGCAAGAGTCTGCTTGCACCATCTGCTGGAGACAGAGAAATATTGGAAAATGCCTGGCTGCACCACTCTTTATAATGATGGTGCTATCAGAATCTTCAAGTTACATAGTAGATGACGGCAGAAAAAGACCTGCATGGTCCATCCAGTCTGCCCAACAAGATAAACTCATATGTGTATACCTTACCTTGATTTGTACCTGCCTTTTTCAGGGCACAGACCATACAAGTCTGCCCAGCAGTATTTCCCGCCTCCCAACCACCAGTCCCGCCTCCCATCACCGGCTCCGCCACCCAATTTTGGCTAAGCTTCTGAGGATCCATTCCTACTGCACAGGATTCCTTTATGCATATCCCACACGTTTGAATTCCGTTACCGTTTTCATCTCCACCACCTCCCGCGGGAGGGCATTCCAAGCATCCACCACCCTCTCCGTGAAAAAAATACTTCCTGACATCTTTTTTGAGTCTGCCCCCCTTCAATCTCATTTCATGTCCTCTCGTTCTACCACCTTCCCATCTCCGGAAAAGATTCTTTTGCGGATTAATACCTTTCAAGTATTTGAATGTCTGTATCATATCGCCCCTGTTCCTCCTTTCCTCCAGGGTATACATGTTCAGGTCAGCAAGTCTTTGCTCACACGTCTTGGAACGCAAATCCCATACCATTCTCGTAGCTTTTCTTTGCACCGCTTCCATTTTTTTTTTAACATCCTTCGCAAGGTACGGCCTCCAAAACTGAACACAATACTCTAGGTGGGGCCTCACCAACGACTTGTACAGGGGCATCAACACTTCCTTTCTTCTGCTGATCACACCTCTCTCTATACAGCCTAGCAACCTTCTCGCTACGGCCACCGCCTTGTCACACTGTTTCGTCGCCTTCAGATCCTCGGATACTATCACCCCAAGATCCCTCTCCCCCTCAGTACCTATCAGACTCTCCCCGCCTAACACATAAGTCTCTCGTGGGTTTCTACTCCCTAAATGCATCACTTTGCATTTCTTCGCATTGAATTTTAATTGCCAAACCTTAGACCATTCTTCTAGCTTCCTCAGATCCCTTTTCATGCTTTCCACTCCCTCCCGGGTGTCCACTCTGTTGCAAATCTTAGTATCATCCGCAAATAGGCAAACTTTACCTTCTAACCCTTCGGCAATGTCACTCACAAATATATTGAACAGAATCGGCCCCAGCACCGATCCCTGAGGCACTCCACTACTCACCTTTCCCTCCTCCGAGCGAACTCCATTTACCACCACCCTCTGTCGTCTGTCCGTCAACCAGTTCCTAATCCAGTTCACCACTTCGGGACCTATCTTCAGCCCATCTAGTTTATTTAAGAGCCTCCTGTGGGGAACAGTGTCAAAAGCTTTGCTGAAATCTAAGTAGATTACGTCTATAGCACGTCGATGATTCAATTCTCCAGTTACCCAATCAAAGAATTCAATGAGATTCCTTTGGCACGATTTCCCTCTGGTAAAACCATGTGGTCTCGGATCTTGCAACTTATTGGCTTCTAGGAAATTCACTATCCTTTCCTTCAGCATGGCTTCCATTACTTTTCCAATAACCGAAGTGAGGCTTACTGGCCTGTAGTTTCCAGCTTCTTCCCTATCACCACTTTTGTGAAGAGGGACCACCTCCGCCGTTCTCCAGTCCCTCGGAACCTCTCCCATCTCCAAGGATTTATTAAACAAATCTTTAAGAGGACCCGCCAGAACCTCTCTGAGCTCCCTCAATATTCTCTAAATCTATCTGCTGATAAGCAGACAAAACCCATAAGTCTGGGCTGGTCTAGCAGGATGATAAGGAAAAATACATTTAACCAACAATAAACTTGCAACCCACTCAACCAACCCTATAAGAACCTCTTCCATTCCATCTTAATGTTAACCTACTTCAACAGACATTTTCACTCTTCCAAACTTTGAAAGACTCCCCCCCCCCCCACCCCCCCAAAGAAAAAACAGGTTTTCAACTTTGTACAAAGTACATCAGATCAGTACACATGCAAACCATCTCATGTAAAGCACTCTATCCTAATGGAGCAGCCACAGAGAAAAGCACGGCACATATCTAAATGTGTTTCCTGCATACTTGGCAACCTCACAAGCCCTCACAGAGTAGAAAGTATAGCCTGAGGCACATTCATGAAACCTCTCCTGAAGAAACCCCATAACATCTTAAAGACCATCAACCATCAATCTTGAGTATACCCTAACCTCAATCAGTGGCCAGTGAAGCAAGCAGAGGAGTGGCATGACATGATTGGGATGGGTGGCACAGTCACTACCCTAGATTCGTTACACCTAGCATAAGGTCTTCTAGGGCAAGCTCATGTATACCAAACTGCAGTAATTTAACAGTGAAAGTACAAGGGCTTGAGTCAGTGTTACCAGATCTGTAGTTGACAAATATGGCCAAAGCTGCTGAGTGATCCTGATCTTCCAATATGATGATTTAGTCAAAGCAGCCACCTGTAAATTAACATCCATCCAGTCACTCAGGTTTTCAATCCAGAGGCATCTATTGGATGCTTTTTTTGTTCAGTGTTATCTGATGTGAAAGTCAAAATTAAGAACAAAAAAAGTCTAATTATGCCAAAATAAACTTAAATCACTGGTAAGGAATCAGTTATTTAACTGAAATCAAATCCACTCTGCTAACAGCAAAAAAGAAAGAAAAATACTTTGCTAAATTTGTCTTATTAAGGCAAGAGAACAAGTGAAAAATCAACAGTGAAGTAAATTTATTAATAAGAATCTGGAGGTGTGATGATATTAAAAGTTAATTGTACACCCAGGAAGACAATGGTACTCTCCCAGGTGTGGTGGTATGTCATGAAAATCCACACCTCTATGTGTATCATTTAATTATATACCTTTCCTCGAGGATGAACATTTGGCAGACGTTATGACTCACTCTACAAAGTGACTTTACAGGCCATAAGTCAGGTGTGGGAAACCTGTAACCTGCCACTGAATTTTACGCAGCCCGTGAGACCATTGGACGTATACACAGAAAACAGCCCACATAAACATCATTAAGCAGAGTTTTGTTGTCAGTGGAACCACTGAAGGACACAACAATGGGACAAGACTCGTTAGCAACTGTTGAGTTTTATTGGCTTGTCAATTTTCTGTGTGTGGCCACGGTACTGAGATTCATGCATCCCTCTGTGTATAAAAGTTGCCCATCCATGCTGTAAGTGACGATATGGGATGCACTCAAACTTAGTAAATAATTGAATCACTTCAGTTGTTTCTTTGGCTCTTTATAATCTGAAGAGTAATCTAGTGGCTCATTAGTAATGCTTTGACAGACCTGGATTCTATTCTCTGGACTAGATTCATGGTCCCTGAAGGCACAAAGTCTTTTGGCATCACATAGCATTAGCATCTAGCAGCCATGCATACCAGATTCTAGAATGAACTGCAATCTGTGGTCCTTGCCAAGGACTGTCACTGCAATGTCTACACTAGATGAAAGAGGTGTTGGAAGATAGACGACACCCCACAGATAGTTAGAAAAGAAGGCTCCGCCACTACGACCTAGCTCCGAGTCAACTGAAAAACAGCAGGAGTTAAAGGAAATTGCCAGATCCCCCCCCCCCCCCAATATTATATGTAAATATATTTGCATATCTATATATGAGAGAGAGGTGATGCCCAGGTAAGGTAAAATGACTTCTCTGGCATTTTATAGTACCTTTCAGGTCATTCCCAGAAAGTGACAGATTTGTACTGCTTTACAAGCAAATATGTTGGATTAGTGGTGGGCTGCAGAACTCAAAAGTACGCCTACGTTGACAATTATGGTGCTCTTGTTTTCCCTGTGCCAAGATTTATTCTGTTTTGCTTATGTTCATAACATAGTAGATGACAGCAGATAAAAGACCTGTCTGCCCAGTTATTCTGATCTACACTGCTAAAATATATATCCCAGCTCCAGAAACTTAACTACTTATACGATAGCACTTCTTATCCAAGTCAGTTTTTGTCATCTTCCTTTTTTTTGAATCTCTGTGATCCTGGAATAATAAGCACATGAGTTTCCTTCCATACTTCAAGACCAAACATCCTTGTACCCTCCATATCTTACCTTATCCCTTACCCAGATTTAAGCTCTTCATTAAAACTTGGCTCTTCTCTCAAGCTTTCAATGCCCTCCTTTCATATGGTTTGAGTCTGACATGCTCCTTGCATTTTACTCTCCTTCCTCCCCTTCTGTTACCACTTTCCTTCCAGTTTCTTTAAAGTCTCCATCTGGATGTTTGCATAACTTATCTATGATATTATAGTTCCTTTACATTATATGTTTTAGCTTGTACACCACTTAGCATTGTGTGTCAGATTTGAACAGTATAGCAAATGAGAATAAAGAATTAACCATTAGGCTATTCCTCTATATAGCGGCTACAAATGCAGGATTATGTTGGCATGAATGTGGTCAACAAGGCACTTGTCAACATATTTGGTAGGAGTGCCGAAGAGTCCAAATTTTCTGGAATGAGGTGGTTCAGTTAATCAAAAATAATGTAGGAATCAGGACTGAGCTATCCATTGAAGAAATATGTTAGCCTTGCTAGCCCTTGCTCTCAGTAAAATACAGGCCAATGGCTCAGGCTAAGGAGCTACATGTTTCTGCAGCACAAGCTGAAGTGAGTTCCCAGAGAGCTGGCAAGGGAGGGGACATTTGCTCTTGTAAACAATCACTGGGACTGGCACTTGTGAGAAGTCATGAGAAAGATGTTTAGGCTAATAGAAGTTGATAGAGGGTTAGATGTACGTAGGACCAGCATACCCAAGGGGAGGGGGGAGCAGAAGAGAGCAAAATGACCTGTGAATTCATCTCATGAGATGCGCTGTGAACATATCTTGTTTATAGTTAGAGCTTGAGAACTTGTGAAGTCATCCTTATCAACTGATAAGGGCCAAGAGCCCTGGTGAGAAAGAAAAAAAAAATATGAAAGTGCAAAACCACTACGAGAGAAACTGCACTGGCTTCCACTCAAAGAACGCGTCACTTTTAAAGTATGCACATTAGTCCACAAAATCATTCACGGCGAAGCCCCAGCCTACATGTCTGAGTTAATAGACTTACCACCCAGAAACGCCAAAAGATCATCCCGAACCTTCCTCAACCTCCACTTCCCCAATTGCAAGGGCTTGAAATACAAGACGCTACACGCGTCAACCTTTTCTCACATGAGCACGCAGTTTTGGAATACACTGCCGCGCAACTTAAGAACAATCCACGAGCAAGCTTCCTTCCGCAAATTATTGAAGACCCATCTTTTTGAAAAAATCTACGGAAAGAACCAAAACACGTAAGTCCACACTCACTGTTCATTAATGCATCATACATCCCACTTCTGAACTCTCACATCACTCATACCTTTACTCACAGAAATATGCATACCATATGTCTTTATGCCTTATTATCACCCTTTAAGCTCCCATTGTCTCCTTCCAACGTTTCAATGTCTGTGTTCCATTGTTACATTCCTTAACGACACTTCGATTGTCTCGCATAACTCTGCACAATGTAATCCATAACCAATTTGTAACAAACTGTATTTCCATCATTCATCTCATATTGTAAGCCACACTGAACCCGCAAAAAGGTGGGAAAATGTGGGATACAAATGCAATAAATAAATAAGATTAGGGTCCACTGGAACCAATGGAGTCAAAATGGTATATAAGGACCAGTCTGAGGGGTATTAAATCAGACAAGAAAAGAGAAGGAAGGCTACCAGGGAAGGCGGGTGACAGACGTATCCTGAACTGCTGCTCTACCATATGAGTGACTGAACTGCTTGTATTATCTTTGGGTAAGATACCAATGCTAATAAACTATACTTCTTTATCTACTAGATACTGGGTTCCTTTCTAATTACAAGGGTTTATACTGCCTTAACTGTGTAACACGATCATGAGCAGATACCAGGTTGGGGTAATTAAGGATCTAGAGGGGATATGCAGTTCCTTCCAGGCTGGTGGAAAGCCCATGGCTCCGCTGCGCAACAGAGATGGTAGACCTAATAAATTAAACACCATGAAGTACTTACATAAGAACAGCCATACTGGGTCAGACCAATGATCCATCTAGCCCAGTATTCTGTTTCCAACAGTGGCCAATCCAGGTCACAAGTACCTGGCAGAAAACCAAATATTAGCAACATTCCATACTACCAATCCCAGGGCACGCAGTGGCTTCCCCATGTTTATCTCAACAGGCTATGAACTTTTCTTCCATAAACTTGTCCAAACCTTTTTTAAAACCAGATATGCTAACTGCTGTTACCATATTGTCAGGTTCTCAGGTTCGGACTCTGGAGCAATCGTGAGCCCTTGGGCTGTTGACGAGGAGCGGCAGCAACAGGCAAAACCCACCAACCAACACTGGGCTAGCACACCGGCAAAGGCAAGGACTGCAGACGCAGACAAGCGAGCCGGAACACACAGACTGGAATGCATGGGACAGGAACACACTGGACTGGAATGCACCGGACTGGTACGCACTGGACAGGAACACACGGGACTGGAACCAGGCTTCACCTACACTTGGCCGCCGTTCCTCAGGGGTTGAGCCCCTGGGTGCAGGCAGCTAGCAGGACTTGGAGGAAAACTGGTACTGGAACACCAGGAAACTCACACTAGAAGGAACACTAAACAAGCTTGGCCAAAACAGGGTTCAGGATAGGAATCAGGATTCAGGATTCCCAAACAGACCAGACTGGAAGGAAACTGAAAGCAAGCAGGGCAGACACAAGCAGGAGGGGAACTGAAGCTGAAGACAGACAGCCACGAACGGAGGAAGTACAGATACTATACAGGGAGAAGGACTTCCAGACAAGCTTGACTAACCAGGGTAGGGTAGAAGCCCAAGGTGAACAGGGAACCAGGATACAGAAGTGCCCACAGGCACCCAGACAAAAGCAAGGCTGAAGTGCAAACTGCACTGGGGAATCAGGTTCTCAGACAGAAGGGAAAGGAAGCCAAAAGCAGACAGGGTTCAGAAGTGCCCACAGGCACCTAGGCAAAAGCAGGGCTGAAGTGCTAACTGCACAAGGGTTCAGGGTTCTCAGACAGGAAGGAAAGGGAACCAACAGAACTGGATTCCAGAACAGAATCAGGAGACAGACAAACAAACAAGGAATACCTACTAGGAACATAAACTATAAAGCAAGGCTAAGCAAGACAACGCAGAAGTGCAAACTGCACCAACACTAACCTGGACCTTTTGCATTTGCAAAGGCCCTGAATGGAAGAACACCACTTCCTTATCAAGGCCCCGACTGATGATGTCACAACTACTGGACGCAGGCAGGAAGCATACTGAAGCACAGAGAGGCTTAGCACACACAGGTGCAGTATAGTGGAGTAATTAGAGCCATGCTGGAAGCATCCAGCACACAGAGACAGAGCTGACTCAGGAAGAACAGACAGAAGCCAGCTAAGAAGCTGACCACCAGAAATAAGGTAAGTTTGGGAGGGGTCACGACCACAATCGTAACACACATCCTCGAGCAATGAGTTCCAGAGCTTAAATATTTGTTGAGTGAAAAAACATTTTCCTCCTATTTCTTTTAAAAGTATTTTCATCTAACATCATTGAGTGTCCCCTAGTCCTTGTTCTTTTTGAAAGAGTAAAAATTTGATTCACTTCTGCTCATTCTACACAGGATTTTGTAGACCTCAATCATATCTCCCTTCAGCTGTCTCTTTTCCAAGCTGAAGAGCCCTAACCTCTTTAGCCTTTCCTCATGAGAGGAGTACCATCATCCCCTTTATCATTATGATCACTCTTCTTTGAACTTTCTCCAAGTTTGCTATATCTTTTTTGAGATACGGTGACCAGAAATGAATGCAATACTCAAGATGAGGTCGCACCATGGAGTGATACAGAGGAATTATAGCATTCTTGGTCTTATTTACTATCCCTTTCCTAATAATTCCTAGCATCCTATTTACTTTCTTGGCCACCACCGCACACTGGACAGAAGATTTCAGAGTAATGTCTACAATGACACCTAGATCTTTTTCTTGGGTGCTGACCCCCAAGGTGGACCCTAGCATCAGGTAACTATGATTTGGATTATTCCTCCCAATGTGCATCACTTTACATTTGTCTACATTAAATTTCATCTGCCATTTGGAAGCCCATTCTTCCAATTACATAAAGTCTTCCTGCAGGGGTGAAATGGGAGAAACCATCCCCATCCACTCCAAGCCCCGATGGGGCTGAGAAACCTACTGCAGACAAGATGTAGCAGGAAAAAAAAACTATGGCATCCAAAATGGCTGCTGTGCTCAGCTTTTAGCTCCTGCAGGTACTGCAATGCTGGCCAGCAGGCATGCCCTGCCATGTGGCCAGTGCACAGACCTGCTGGTTAGCTCAGGCTAACCTCAGTCTGGGACTCCAGCATCCCCACCATCCCTCTGTGGGTTTAATCTTTTTTTTTTTTTTGTCAATTACATTTATTCCCTCTGCAAGGGAATAAAGCCAACTCAGGCAAGGCTATTTTTTCCTTTTGTACCTAGGAGCTGCGGGGGAGAGCACCCAAACAGGGTGAATGGGCACCAAAAGGAGAGGATGGGGAACCACGCCCCTTCTGGCAGGGCCCTGTGGAGCCGAGCCGAGCACTTTGCCAGTGGTCACTATAAAGAGAGACTGAGGGCAAAGGAACAGTGCTCCATGCTCAACCAGGTCCAGTCCCTGGATCTGGGAACCTGGGAGCAAGCCATTAGGCTCAACCAAGCTGTGAGACAAAAGCCTGCACTGATGGGAGCTAGGCCAGGGACTAGGAGCACCAGCCTGAACACTCTACCATGTGCTAAAGACAGCGAAATGCTGGAGTTTTCCAATGAGCTCCAGCAGGTTATACCAGTAATGTCACTGGGAAAGATCAGTTTCTCCCTCTCTCCATCTGCTGGCAGGAAGGGATAACACTTGCTTTGTCAAGGAAGGTATGGCCCAGACTCTAAAGAACAGCCCAACTTTTACTGTATTTTGATAATTACTTACCTTAGTCACACTAACACCCCATCTCTGAATTTATGGCTCCTCACTATCTCCCTCCCATCCTAATACCTAGGCCCTACTATTGGTCTCCCCCATATCTGCCTACAGACCTATACTGGGCCCAATGCAGAAAATCACTCCCAGAGCATAGCTCCTATGTAGCAAGGAAATGACCCAAGGAGTGAGCAAGGAACATTCATACTACACCAAGTTCACATCTGTCCCTCAGTGTCCATGCCCTGTCCCCCAGAAAGCAATGGGACAGCAAGGCCTGGTCCAGATGAGTCCATGTGTACTATATTATTTACTGGAGTTCTGCAGCCCACACGACCTGTAAAACAGGCTGGCTTGGAGTGATTACCTAAAGCTTCTAACAGTTCATATGTAACTCCTCCCAAGTCCTTTCTTCCTGAAAGGTAAGATAATGGCTCAATGCTATTGCATTTAGGTGATGCTGATACTCCCACCAAGACTCCAACGCAAAGGAGTTTAGAGCACTCTGTCCTGTACTAAGGAATGCACTGATTACAAGAAAGAAAAAAAAACAAAACAGAATGATAACAGAGGCTGCCTTAGAAGGCTCCAGGGCTGCCACTAGTTCACAGGCCTTGCATTAAGGAACACTGGCTTAGAGGCAACTCATCAGGATTAGGGGTATGGCATCATATGGAGCATCCTCACAGAGTGAGTGAGTGTGTGTGTGTGTGTGAATGTATGAGTGTGTGCGTGAATGTATGAGTGTGTGTGTGACAGTGTGAATGTGTGTGTGAGTGCGTGCGAGTGTGAGTATATGTGTGAGTGTATGAGAGTGTGTGTGCGTGTGAGTGTGTGTGCGTGTGAGAGAGAGAGAGAGACTGTGTGTGCACTCTAAGTTTATTTGACCAGCAGTGTAGAGAAAAGGGGAGAGATCATTTGAAAGGAACAATTCTTAACTGTAGTACACATAGCAACCATTAAAAAAGCTATACATTTTAGTCAATAGAATTTACAACAATGAAAATGAAATGCACATGTGAATTCTCTCTATTCCAACTACTCCCTATCCAGCAGATGAGTGGAGGGAAAGCTCAGGGGACCAATGGAGAGTCTTGCCTGTATCCACTTCACCCCTAATCTAACTTTGAGAGTATTTTAGCTCATTCTTAGCCAGGGAGAAGCATACACACCAGTTTCTGCACTTACACCATGCCATAAACATAACCATACTTTGAACTTTTTGTCTGAAAACTTGAACTTCAAATAAAATTAACTATATTATCAGCTTCAGAACAGGAACTGTTTTGAACAATTCAGTCTGGCTCTGGAAATAACAGGTCCAAACAGGAAAACTGTTAATTAATGGAGGCCAGGAAACTTGCATTAAAAAATACTAGTTACTGATTAAACACAAAGAACATTCTTTCTTGTAGTCAACACACTCATACATCAAATGAGCTGATATAAAAAGCCTTCCTATTACACTTCACCTCTTGTTTTAGATACAGCGACCAACATTTCCAGAAAAAGTGCTAAATTAGTCATCAGTAGTCAAAGTTTCCTTTGAATAAACTATGATGCAAAAAAGTTTTGTTTGTACGTATTATGGAAATAGATCCATATAAAGAAAAACCTTGTTAAATAATTGTTTTCTGATCAGTGGCTTTATTTTATCATTTCAAATTTTGTTGAATTTCCAAGGAAATATGAATGTTAACTTTATAAAGCTCTGGAAAGTTTCAACTTCATAAATCTCAATAATTGGAGTATTGCTATATAGATCCTTATCAAAGTGCCACATATGCATTAAATGATGCAGCTGAACCATGGAGTACAACCAATTGAAACGTGGACTCCAAAAAAAAAAAAAAAGAAAAATAAGAAACATTTGAAAACAAGAGGAATATTCATTAGAAAAATGAGCACCTTATTAATTCTTAAAACAAAACCTTCACTAAGAAGGATAGTGGTAAGAGCTGCAGGCTGACAGCCAGATTTCAAAATCATGCTTCTCCTACTAATGTTCACTTCATCCTGCACTGCCTCAGGTACACAGGCACCCAGTATAAGAGGCTTCAGGAGGCTAAGCTGAACCAGCCCAAACCATGACCTACTCTATCTCTACCGCTGCTGCCGCTTCCTGATACAACTGTAGCAGTGATAAACAAAAAGAAAAGCAGCATGGAGCCACTTCCTGTATGCAAGCTGCTGAGGACTCTGCCGGCCCCACCCCTCTGACAGACTTCCTGTTTTTGAGGGGGCAGACCAGCAAAAGCAGCAGCCAGTTGAGACGCGCATACAAAAGTAGCTATATGCCTCTTTTCTGCTTTTTTGCTGCTGCTTCTGGGAAGGGGGAGTAGCAATCGGAGGGGATGCTGAGGAAGAACAGATTATGATGGCTTGGCTTGGGGTGCAAAAAGGGGGAGAGTAGTGTGAGCAAGGGAGGATAGTGGACATCAAACATATAAACGGCAAGTGACCGACTCACCTGCAAATGCGCTGTAGAGACTTCCCTCTCTGTCCTGCACTCGCGTCAAGAAGTGATGACGTCAGAGGGCGGAACAGAGAGGGAAGCGGAGTCGGAGTCACTGTCGGACGCTGCCGCCTGGAAACGAACATCGTGCGCACCAACCTCCACCCTCCCCCCCATCCCCGCTCCCGCCCTCCTCTGCATCGGGCCCCCTGCACTGACCTGACAGCGCCTCTCACCTCCGTGTGGAAGTGCTGCAAGCAGCAGCAGAGCGATCTGCTGCTGCCTACGGCGCTTTCACACGGAGGTGAGAGGCGCTGTCAGGTCAGTGCTGGGGACCCGGCACGGAGGGGGGAGGGAGTGGCGGCGAGGAGGGTAGCTGGAAATCTCGCCCGTTTTTACGGGCTTAACGGCTAGTGAGGAAGAATAAGAGAGAGAGAGACAGAGAGCATGGAGCTCTAATTGGGTTTCTGCCAGGTACTTGTGTCCTGGATTGGCAACTGTTAGAAGCAGGATACTGAGTTAGATGAACCATCGATCTGACCCAGTATGGCTATTCTTATGTTCTTATGCGAGGATAAACTTAGTGAAAGATTGGGGAATAAAAGGAAGGGGAATGGGAGGGCTGGGATGAGGGAAAAAGATGCAGTGTAGGGTAGGTGCAGTGAAAAAGATGAAATTGAAGACTGAATAGTAAAAATAAATGAAACCTAAATAGGCCGAAATCAGAATGAATGTTAGCAACAAGATCAATGTTGGCAACAAAGTGGAGGAAGTGAAAAAGACAGAAGGAAAGAGAAAAATAACAAATGGACCACAAACCTTGGCAAGAGAGTTAAGAGAAGACAGAAAAAAAAAGAAGAAACCAGAGACTGGGACCAACATGATCATAAGCATTAAATGGCCAGACAACAAAAGCAGAAAAAAAAACTTATTTTTAATTCAGGATAAAGTAGTGCGGTAGCCATGTTAATACACTCTAAGATTAATAAATAAAAACAAAAAAAATGGAAAAAAGTCAGTGATACCTTTTTTTATTTTAGACCAACTTTAATACATTTTTGACCACCTTAAAGAAGCCCAAACCGCCTTCTTCAGATCAGGTAAGTATACCATAAAAGCATTATATTACGCTGACTCGAGAAAGTTGGTTTTGGCCTTGATGTTCATTTTTAATATAGTGATTGGAAAATGGCAGTTTTTGACATTTATAACTGCTATTTTTGTTTTCCACAGTGCAGGGGAACACAGAACGGTTTTTATTTCTCTGGTATTGTGAGTGAATTTTGTAGAGTTTTGCATTACTTCTTGTTATGCCTGGTACTGGATTTTGGATTTGGCTTTAGCTCATACCTATTGCAGTAGTAGCTCAAGGCAAGTTACATTCAGATACAGTAGGTAATTTCCTGTCCCTGGAGAGTTTACAGTCAAGTTTGTACCCGAGGCAATGGAGAATTAGTTGACATACCCAAGATCTCAAGGAGCATTAGTAAAATTTGAACCCTGGCTTCCCTGGTTCTTAGTTCATTGCTCTAACGTCTAACCATTAAGTACTGTTAATACATAAGCAAATATTCCAAACATGTTTGGTAACTCAACAGTAAACCAAAGGCCAGAAGATCTGAAGCCTGATGGCCATTTGGTACCTAACAAAAATCATTTTATAGATGCCAGCAAGCACAGGATTTATAGTACAATGCTGCTAACACCACTGTTCACATGGACAAAAAGGATGATGATGGACTGGGGAGCAAGGGCTGACTGGGAGCCAAGTGCTAAAGTATGTGCATTAATATGTTACTAGTAAAAAAAGCCCCGTTTCTGATGCAAATGAAACGGGGGCTAGCAAGGTTTTCTTCAGAGTGTGCATGTGGGAGTGTGTGTCCCTGCCCTCTGCCCTCTCTCCCTCCCCCTCCCCCCTCCCAGTCCAGTCCTTCAGTGTTAAGTTTCCTGCTGTTCTGTGTTTGTGTTACAGAGAGAGTGAGGGCATCTCTCTCCCCTCCCCCCTCGGAGTCCTTCACTGTTACAGAGAGAGGGATTTCGTGCTGCGCAAACCGGATATCTCTGGCGCTTCACACTTCCGGCTGGAGGCTTCATAGAACGTTGGTGGTGCCTTTTATATATAGAGATATTATGCTATCCATTATTTTGAATTTTTATTTGCACAATTCTCTGCAGTGTATCAGTGTGCATTATACCAGCAGTAATAAGAGATACTAGAGGGTAGTAGCTGGTATATGTACACCAGACACTCAACAGTAATTTGGTAGATGATGGCAGATAAAAACCTATACGGTCCATCCAGTCTGCACAACAAGATAAACTCATAGCATTAAGGTATGATACAATACATCATACGCATACTTGATTTTAATTTGTCCTTGCCCTTTGTTTTATGGTACTACTTACAGAGCACAGGTTCTCAAGCCTGTCCTTGCAAAATACCTAGTCAGTCAGGTTTTCCGAAAAGATCCACAATGAATATGCATGAGATAAATTTGCATACACTACCTCCACAGTATTCAAATTTAATCTAACACATATTCATTACGGATATCCTGAAAACCTGACTGGCTAGGTGTGTCCCGATGACTGGGTTGAGAATCACTGGTTTAGAGAGTGAAATTGCAACTTGCTAAAGTATTTATACTAATGTATTTGTTGGAGTTTTGAGAGATGCGGCTACAAAAATATGGGTTTGTATCCACATAACACAAGCTAAATACAAGTTAAGAGATGTGAATGAATGTCTCTGGGGGATGGGGGAACACATGTCAAGAGAAGAAAAAAAATCAGTCTAGAATAGACACACCTGTTATGGTAAAATGCTAATGCAACAAACAAACCTGGTCAAGTAATGTGGCAGTGACTGAGCTACCAAGTTACTCTGTGCCAGGAGGGAGAATTTTTAGTCAGTGTTTTAAAAACCTACATCCTAAAGCAGTGTGGTATTTGCAAATCCTTGATTTTTCCATAGAAGACAGTGCTGCAGGCCAATGCAATAAGGATGGAGTTGTCAGATAACAAGAACTGGCCTAAAATCTCCCTCCTGGAATTTGGTAACTTGGAAGCTCTGCAGGGGTCCTTCAAAAGCAATTGTTGCATAGGAAACCACTGAATCTTTAAAAATAGAGAACAACAGAAATAAAAAGTGCAAAGAAATTCAGTGAATAAGTTAAATATTATAATGAACCATAATATTTCCTGTCTGTCTCAAAGCATAAAAATATTTTGAAAGGGTGTCAAAATCACTCCCACACAGAAAAAATAGAAGCTAGACAGGACTGGCAGCACTCCACCATGGACTTATGCCAAACTTAAGCAAGCACAGATTATTATTACAGTCGGAGAGTTCCTGGAATCAAATAACACATGCATACATCTGGGTAAATCAGTATTAATGGATATGGGTTTTAAGCACTAAAAGAATATTTTTTTGTTGTTGTTTTATCTCATTTATTCATTTTTAATTTAGTTTATGCCTTTTTAATGGTAGTTCAAAGAAAGGGTATGATACATACCTGTAGCAGTTGTTCTCCGAGGACAGCAGGCTGATTGTTCTCACGACTGGGTTGACGTCCGCGGCAGCCCCCACCAACCGGAAAAAGCTTCGCGGGACGGTCGGCACGCAGGGCACGCCCACCGCGCATGCGCGGCCGTCTTCCCGCCCGTGCGCGACCGCTCCCGCCAGTTGAATGACAAGCAATAAAGTATAAAACACAACTCCAAAGGGGAGGAGGGAGGGTAGGTGAGAACAATCAGCCTGCTGTCCTCGGAGAACAACTGCTACAGGTATGTATCATACCCTTTCTCCGAGGACAAGCAGGCTGCTTGTTCTCACGACTGGGGTATCCCTAGCTCTCAGGCTCACTCAAAACAAGAACCCAGGTCAATGGAACCTCGCAACGGCGAGGAAACAACAGAAATTGACCTACGAAGAACAACTAACTGAGAGTGCAGCCTGACCAGAATAAATTCGGGTCCTGGAGGGTGGAGTTGGATTACACCCCAAACAGATTCTGCAGCACCGACTGCCCGAACCGACTATCGCGTCGGGTATCCTGCTGGAGGCAGTAATGAGATGTGAATGTGTGGACAGATGACCACGTCGCAGCCTTGCAGATCTCTTCAATAGTGGCTGACTTCAAGTGGGCCACCGACGCTGCCATGGCTCTGACACTATGAGCCGTGACATGACCCTCAAGAGTCAGCCCAGCCTGGGCGTAAGTGAAGGAAATGCAATCTGCTAGCCAATTGGAGATGGTGCGTTTCCCGACAGCGACCCCTAGCCTGTTAGGGTCGAAAGAAATAAACAATTGGGCGGACTGTCTGTTGGGCTGTGTCCGCTCCAAGTAGAAGGCCAATGCTCTCTTGCAGTCCAATGTGTGCAACTGACGTTCAGCAGGGCGGGTATGCGGCCTGGGGAAGAATGTTGGCAAGACAATTGACTGGTTAAGATGGAACTCCGACACCACCTTCGGCAGGAACTTTGGGTGAGTGCGGAGCACTACTCTGTTGTGATGAAATTTAGTATATGGAGCATGAGCTACTAGGGCTTGAAGCTCACTGACTCTACGAGCTGAAGTAACTGCCACCAAGAAAATGACCTTCCAGGTCAAGTACTTCAGATGGCAGGTATTCAGTGGCTCAAAAGGAGGTTTCATCAGCTGGGTGAGGACGACGTTGAGATCCCATGACACAGTAGGAGGCTTGATAGGGGGCTTTGACAAAAGCAAGCCTCTCATGAATCGAACGACTAAAGGCTCTCCAGAGATGGCTTTACCTTCCACACGATAATGGTAAGCACTAATCGCACTAAGGTGATTCCTTACTGAGTTGGTCTTGAGGCCAGACTCTGATAAGTGCAGAAGGTATTCAAGCAGGTTCTGTGCAGGGCAAGAACGAGGTTCTAGGGCCATGCTCTCACACCACACGACAAACCTCCTCCACTTGAAAAAGTAACTCTTTTAGTGGAATCCTTCCTAGAGGCAAGCAAGACCCGGGAGACACCCTCAGACAGACCCAACGCAGTGAAGTCTACGCCCTCAACATCCAGGCCGTGAGAGCCAGAGACTGAAGGTTGGGGTGCAGCAACGCTCCGTCGTTCTGCGAAATGAGAGTCGGAAAACACTCCAATCTCCACGGTTCTTCGGAGGACAACTCCAGAAGAAGAGGGAACCAGATCTGACGGGGCCAAAAGGGCGCTATCAGAATCATGGTGCCGCGGTCCTGCTTGAGCTTCAGTAAGGTCTTCCCCACCAAAGGTATGGGAGGATAAGCATACAGGAGGCCGGTCCCCCAATGGAGGAGAAAGGCATCCGACGCTAGCCTGCCGTGTGCCTGAAGTCTGGAACAGAACAGAGGCAGCTTGTGGTTGGTCTGAGAGGCGAAAAGGTCCACCGAGGGGGTGCCCCACGCTCGGAAGATCTTGCGTACCACTCTGGCATGGAGCGACCACTCGTGCGGTTGCATGACTCTGCTCAGTCTGTCGGCCAGACTGTTGTTTACGCCTGCCAGGTATGTGGCTTGGAGGAGCATGCCGAACCGACACGCCCAACGCCACATCCCGACGGCCTCCTGGCACAGGGGGCGAGATCCGGTGCCCCCCTGCTTGTTGACGTAATACATTGCAACCTGATTGTCTGTCCGAATTTGGATAATTTGACAGGACAGCCGATCTCTGAAAGCCTTCAGTGCGTTCCAGATCGCTCGGAGCTCCAGGAGGTTGATCTGCAGATCCTTTTCCTGGAGGGACCACAGACCCTGAGTGTGGAGCCCATCGACATGGGCTCCCCACCCCAGGCGAGATGCATCCGTCGTCAGCACTTTCGTGGGCTGCGGAATTTGGAATGGACGTCCCAGGGTCAAATTGGTCCGGATGGTCCACCAGAGCAGTGAAGTGCGACAACTGGTGGAGAGGCGGATGACATCTTCTAGATTCCCGGTGGCTTGGAACCACTGGGAAGCTAGGGTCCATTGAGCAGATCTCATGTGAAAACGAGCCATGGGAGTCACATGAACTGTGGAGGCCATATGACCCAGAAGTCTCAACATCTGCCGAGCTGTGATCTGCTGAGACGCTCTGGTCTGCGAAGCCAGGGCCAAGAGATTGGTGGCCCTCGCTTCGGGAAGGTAGGCCTGAGCTGTCTGGGAATTCAGCAGCGCTCCTATGAATTCCAGAGATTGAGTTGGCTGGAGATGGGACTTTGGGTAATTTATCACAAACCCCAGCAGCTCCAGAAGTTGAATAGTGCACTGCATGGACCGGAGGGCTCCTGCCTCCGAGGTGTTCTTGACCAGCCAATCGTCGAGATATGGGAACACGTGCACTCCCAGCTTGCGTAGGTAGGCCGCTACCACCACGAGGCACTTTGCAAACACTCGTGGGGCAGAGGCGAGCCCAAAGGGCAGCACACAATACTGAAAGTGCCGTGCGCCCAGGCGGAATCTGAGATACTGCCTGTGAGCTGGCAGTATCGGGATGTGAGTGTATGCGTCCTTTAAATCCAGGGAACATAGCCAATCGTTTTTCTGAATCATTGGCAGAAGGGTGCCCAAGGAAAGCATCCTGAACTTTTCTTTGACCAGGAATTTGTTCAGGCCTCTCAGGTCTAGGATGGGACGCATCCCCCCTGTTTTCTTTTCCACAAGGAAGTACCTGGAATAGAATCCCTGCCCTTCCTGCCCGGGTGGTACGGGCTCGACCGCATTGGCGCTGAGAAGGGCGGAGAGTTCCTCTGCAAGTACCTGCTTGTGATGGGAGCTGAAAGACTGAGCTCCTGGAGGACAATTTGGAGGCAGGGAGGCCAAATTCAGGGCGTATCCGCACCGCACTATTTGGAGAACCCACTGGTCGGAGGTTATGAGAGGCCACCTTTGGTGAAAAAATTTTAACCTCCCTCCGACCGGCAGATCGTCCGGTACGGACACTTGTAGGGCGGCTATGTTCCCGTGGATCCAGTCAAAAGCCCGTCCCCGGCTTTTGCTGTGGAGGCGCAGGGGGCTGCTTAGGCGCACGCTGTTGACGAGAACGAGCGCGCTGGGGCTGTCCCTGTGCCTGACGAGGCCTTCGGGCCGGCTGGTTGTACCTACGCTTTGCAAAAGAATAGGGTGCAGCCTGCCGTGCCCGGGAAAAAACGCCCACCCGTGGGGGCGGGTGCTGAAGGCGCCCGGTGGGAGAGCTTGTCGAGAGCGGTTTCCCGCTGATGCAGTTGGTCCACCATCTGCTCGACCTTCTCACCGAAAATGTTATCCCCCCGGCAAGGGACGTCAGCCAGTCTCTGCTGGGTGCGGTTGTCCAGGTCAGAGGCACGCAGCCATGAGAGCCTGCGCATCACTATACCTTGGGCCGCAGCACGAGATGCCACGTCACAGGTGTCAAAAATCCCCCTGGACAGGAACTTTCTGCACGCCTTCAGCTGCCTGACCACCTCCTGATAAGGCCTGGACTGCTCCGGCGGGAGCTTATCGACCAGGTCCGCCAGCTGTTGCACATTGGTCCGCATGTGGATGCTCATATAGAGCAGGTAAGATTGGATGCGGGTCACGAGCATGGAGGACTGGTAGGCCTTCCTCCCAAATGAGTCCAGAGTGCGAGACTCCCGCCCCGGGGGCGCCGAGGCGGTATCCCTCGAACTCCGTGCCCTCTTGAGAGCAGAATCCACGACCGCTGAGTCATGGGGCAACTGGGGCCGCATGAGCTCTGGGTCAGAGTGGATCCTGTACTGGGACTCTGCTTTCTTGGGAATGGTGGGATTAGTTAATGGTCGCACCCAGTTCCGGAGCAGCGTCTCCTTCAGGACATTGTGCAGCGGTACCGTGGAGGACTCTCTAGGTGGTGATGGATAGTCGAGGACCTCGAGCATCTCGGCCCTCGGCTCTTCCACAGAGACCACGGGAAAGGGAATGCTTATAGACATATCCCGCACAAAGGAGGCAAAGGAGAGACTCTCAGGAGGTGAGAGCTTCCTCTCCGGTGACGGCGTGGGGTCCGAGGGAAGGCCCGTAGACTCCTCTGAGGAGAAATATCTCGGGTCCTCCTCTTCCCCCCACGAGTCCTCATCCTCGGTATCGGACATTAGCTCATGTAGCTGAGTCCGGTACCGGGCCCCGGCTCGACGTCGAGGCACCGAGGCCTCGGTGTCGTCGAGCGGTGGACTCCCGCGCCGGCGGGGACGGAGCTCCCTCCATCGACGTCGACGGGGACTCCACCTGCGTGGCTGTCGAGACCGGCACCGCAAGCGGCGGCGGTGTCGACTGCCCCGGCGCCGGGCTAGAGCTCGCCGGCGCCACAGTCATCGGCGCCGAGGGCGCAAGCACCCCCGGCGCCGGCACAGCCTGGCGCATCAGCCCTTCCAGGAGCCCCGGAAGGATGGCTCTGAGGCACTCGTCCAGGCCCGCTGCCGAGAAAGGCGGTGGGGCCGGTAAGGGTGTCGGTGCCAGAAGCTGCTGGGGGCCAGGAGACAGCACCGAGGTGCCGGAACCCCGACGCGTCGGTACCTCCACCACCGACGGAGATCTCTCCTCTCTGTGATGACGCTTGGGCGTCGACTCCTCTTCAGGCACCGAGGGCTCCCGGTGACGGCGCTTCTTGTCCTTCTTCCGGTGCACGTCACCGGTGCCGGAGGGCATGGAGGAGGAGGAGGTCGATCCCCTCGGTCTCGAGGTACCGGGTCCGACAGGGTTCGGTCCCGTGGCTCACGAGTTGAGGGAGTGACCGGGGGCCGACTGCCCACGCGGTCTCTCTACCCCACTCTCGCCGGCGGACCGGCGGGCCGACGGGACCTGTTCTCCTGGGGTCGCTGCCATCGGTGCCGATGTCTCGGGCATCGATACCGGTACCGAAGAACCGGCCTTCGATACCGATGCCGTCGAGGTCGACGTCGAGGGGCCGGCGCAAGTTCCAAAAAGACGGTCCCGCAGAACTTGCCTCGCAACCTGAGTCCGTTTCCGGAGACCGAGACACAAAGCACACGACTTGAGATTGTGCTCCGGCCCGAGGCACTGGAGGCACCAAGCGTGGGTGTCGGTCTGCGAGATCGGCCGGCCGCAGCGACCACACTTTTTAAATCCACTCGGACCTTCGAGGACATCGACGGAAAAATCGCGTCGGCGAAGTCAAAGTCGGCAATGGTGGCTAAAATCACACCACGAAAATTGAAACCGACCGAGCGGCCACTAGGCCGCAACGAGGCGTCCCCGCTAGAAAGCGAGGGAAAAGGGAGGAGCGCGTGCTCCACACGCGCAAAATTCTTTTCTTCTTTTTTTTTTTTTTTTTTTTGGATAACAAAACGAAACGAAAGAAGAAGAGGCCGAAAAGGCCAAGAGCGACGACCCGCGTAAACGCGGTCGAAAATTCCGGCGGCTGAAACGAGAGAGTTGCAAAAACACGACTCTCTCAGTCGCGGAAAAAAAGTAACTGGCGGGAGCGGTCGCGCACGGGCGGGAAGACGGCCGCGCATGCGCGGTGGGCGTGCCCTGCGTGCCGACCGTCCCGCGAAGCTTTTTCCGGTTGGTGGGGGCTGCCGCGGACGTCAACCCAGTCGTGAGAACAAGCAGCCTGCTTGTCCTCGGAGAAAATTACATTCCAGTGAAGAAGGTAGTTCCAGGGGCGTAGCCAGACCTCGGCGAGAGGGGGGGGGGGGCAGAGCCCAAGGTGGGGGGGCACTGTTTAGCTGCCGACCTCCCCTCCCCGCCACCGCAACTGCAAACCCCACCCCCGCCGCCGCATCAGGTACCTTGTTTGCTGGCGGGGGTCCCCAATCCCCGCCAGACGAAGAGTCTTCTTCAGCGCCGGTCGACTCTGGCACCTTCGTTTTGTGATCATCTGTTTCTGACACCTTACATCCTGCACCGTGCATGTAGCCCCGTGCAGGACGTAAGGCGTCAGAAACAGATGATCACAAAATGAAGGCGCCGGAGTCGACCGGTGCTGAAGAAGACTCTTCGGCTGGTGGGGATTGGGGACCCCCGCCAGCAAACAAGGTACCTAATGATGATGATGCGGCAGCGGGGCGGGCAGCGGTGGGGGGGGGATCAAATGTAGAGGGGGCCAGGGCGTAATCTGTCAGGGCCCATGCCCCCGTAGCCCCACGTAGCTATGCCCCTGGGTAGTTCCCTACTCCAGGGAGCTAAAATCAAAGTTTGTACCTGAGGCAGAAGGTTAAACCAACTTGCTCAAGCAGGATCTGAACTCTGAATTCCCCAGTTATTCCAGTGTGACACTTCTAATGTAAAGAAACTTGCATCACCCAACAATCATCTTTAGTTAGACAACTACAATATTCTATAGCCACAATAATCGTTGAAAGATTCTACTTTCAGTGACAATTAGAAGGGTAATAAGGAAAATAGTAATTTGTACATCTAGTAGCATTATAGAAGTGACCAGCAATAGTATTCATTAACACACCAAATTAGTCCATCCAGTCTGCCTACTTGAAATTATCCCACTTTGGGGACATGAGCATACGAATTTCCATATGCAATTCAACATCAGCTCCCCCAACCAACCTCATCTTTCACCTACTCGCAACATCTGATTTTGGGCATGATTAGGACAAAAGGGCAGGCATCTATCAACTTTTGCTTGCAGGGTGTTTCAGACCTCATCTTTATTTTTTAGGTCAATATTTAATCAGAAGCCAAGGCCCCTTCCACACCATATTTGTGGGGTTTCTGCCAGCAGAATCAGGACCAACCTCGCATTTTCTTATATCCTGGAATGCCATTCTGTTGCATTCCAGGTTACCCCCAAAGCCAAAGTTTTACCATACCCCTATTGGTTTGTGCCTTTCTGAACAGATTACCAAGTAAATTCTATGGCTGCTGTTGTCTCAAGCTGAATCTGTCACTCTGTGCAAGGTACCCAATGTTTCTTTAACCATTCTCTCTATAACTAGTGATCTTCTGTGCTTATCCCATGCTTTTTTTGAATTCTACTATCATTTTTTTTAATCTCCATCCTAGTGGTTAGGGTGGTGGACTTTGGTCCTGGGGAACTGAGGAACTGAGTTCGATTCCCACTTCAGGCACAGGCAGCTCCTTGTGACTCTGGGCAAGTCACTTAACCCTCCATTGCCCTATGTAAGCCGCATTGAGCCTGCCACGAGTGGGAAAGCGTGGGGTACAAATGTAACAAAAATAAAAAAAAATTAATCCCACCATTCTATTTGGTGAAGAAATATTTCTGATGCCATTCCCAAGCTTACTGTCCTGGAACTTTATAACATAAAAAGAAGCACATACTGGTTCAGGCCTGTTATAAATTAAGGCAAAAACCATTCAGGCCTTCCCTCAAACAGCTCAACGAAGCATTCGTGGTAACTCAAAGTACCTCTGATAAGACCAAACTATATATATACAAAATACCCACCAGCTGTTCTGAGCCCCTCTCATATGGAACCCAAATCATGACAACACACACTGCCAGAAGAAACCTAGGTTAAAAACCCGATGGAAGAAACCCACATCGCCTGCAAATGTTCTTTGAATGAGGACATCCTGTAAGCACAGTACAATGGATCATTAAATTTTCCTGTACCAACGCAAAACCTACTTTTTCAAAGCTAACCTCTTTTTCAGATGTCACTAGTTACCGTCCAACTGCTAATTTACCTTTACCTTTTCTTAGTAAGATAGTGGAGACTATTACTCACTCCCTCCTCCAGGTTTTGTTTTTTGGTGGAGACTAGTGCACTTCAATCAGGCGGGGTTTAAACAATATCACAGCACAGAGACAATGTTGCTGGGTGTCACTACATATATACGTCACCACTTAGATCATAAAGTTTTGGTTCTGCTTTTATCATTAGATCTCACTTGTAGCTGGGTCTCCCTTCCAGGACCCAGCCGAGCTCGACCCTGCTTAGCTTCCTTCTTCACCCGACTGTTGCCTCGCACCACACCACCTTGGCCTGTTCTGGGAACTCAGCGCCAGACCCCCTGAGAACTTGCAGAAACTTCCTCTTCTCTTTATTGTTTCCACAGCGGCTCAATCAAGGCAAAACGTTTATAGAAAAAAAAACTTATTTCTTGCTTCCATTCAGCATAGACACAAAAGGAAAACACCTTACTCCCAGATTGTTAAGGTTTGCTGCCAAAGTCTCATTCAGGGTTTGAATATAACTTCACTTTAGCCAAAATTACTTCTTTTAGGGAACAGTACATGATCAGAAAGAAAACACCATAGCTTGGTAGGTTGCAGGCCCAGACCTTTCCCGTATGAAACAGTTTACACAGTCTTTCTTACAGCACAGCTACACAGCTTTGGTCCCACCTGGTTCAGACTGGGGTTTCAATTGTGCCCAGCCCTCTTTCTCTCCCAGGGGCTGCACCTGTTTCCTCTGTAGTAGAGATCTCCCCCAGCGCCTCAGTCTCTCTCCTCTGGTCTTCCACCAGTCTCTCCAAGGCACAGCTAGCCACCCTCTTACAGAGCTCCAGTCTCCATCTGTTCCTCCTCTAGTCCTTCAGTAACCTCGATTTTATCCTCCTCTTCAACTTCCCCCGCCCCCAACCTCTCCAGCTGGCCCTCATCACCCCCCCTCAGAGACCATTTCCCAATCTTCTATCTCCTCCCCTAATTCTTGCACAGCCGGGTGGGGAAGAGAGGGATTCTGGGACTGGTAGTTCCTCCTCTTCTTCTTTAACCCGGCCAACCTCTCTGCCTCCGGTAGCGCAGCTTTCTGAATGTGGGTGTTGTGCACATGAAGTCTGCCCCGTTGGGGTTCCCCGGCTGCCTGCACCCCCCTTCTGCATGCCTTCCCGGATCCCCTTTCACCTACCCTCTCACACACTTCAGCATTTGATTTAGTTGATCATACTTTACTTTTGCATAGTCTTTATCATATAGGACTCTGCAACCTGGCTTTGGCTTAGTTTACATCATTCCTTTCCAACCGATCATATGAAGTTGATAGCACGTCAGCCCCATTTTCTTTTGCCTCTGGGGTATCGCAGAGCAATCTTGTCGCCTATGTTGTTTAACATCTTTCTGGCACCGCTCTTGACCCTGGCCAACCCTTTGGGCTTCACCGCTTATGTTTATGTGGGCAATATTCAACTACTACGTACTGTAGATCCAACTGATACTCAATCGTTATCTGGTATTAACTCTGATCTGTGGCAGTTAACTGACTGGTTCTTAATCCAGTTTCAGAATGTTTAGTACAAGAACAGTGCTGGGCAAACTTCTACGGTCTGTGCCCTGAGAATGGCAAGGACAAATCAAACTCTGGTATACATATAAAGTATCGCATACAATGTAAAATGAGTTTATCTTACATAGTAACATAGTAAATGACAGCAAAGACCTGAGTGGTCCATCCAGTATGCGCAACAAGATAAACTCATTTTACACGATATGTGATACTTTACATGTAAACCCAAGTTTGATTTGTCCTATTGGGATGTGATATGTTAAAATCAAACTTGGGTATACATATAAAGTATCTGTGCATGACCTTGTAGTTATCTTGATGTCAAACATACTTGCCAACTGAACCCTGACGCAGTTTCCACGAAATGCTGGGCATCATTGGCCCGGGGGCAAGTTATCACAATTGACCCATTTGAAGTAGTTTTCAGGCTGTTTAAGTCTGTTACTTTCAAGATAAGTTGCTCTTTTGATATTTTATTCTTTTGAGCACTTGAAGCTTTAGGTTTTGTAGTGCACGTAATTCAATAGTGCTGGGAGGTTTTTGCCGATGAAGTCAAGATCTTTTTAGATCAATATCGCTCTGTATTACCTAACTAGGTTTGAACGACTTTGAGGCTTTTCCTTCCAAAACATTTTTTATTTTGTGTGATTTCATAACTATACCTGTGGATTACATTTTTTGATTTGGCTTGTTGAACTGGTTTCATTCCACACTCCCTTCCTTTTCTATAGTTGATTAATTTTTAACTGCCAGACCCCGACCATTCTTCTAACTTTTGGAGATCCCTTCTCATTGTTTCTACTCCCTCCACAGTATCCACTCTATTGGCCACCTTCATGTCATCTGCAAAAAGGCAAACCTTTCCTTCCAACCCTTCAGCAATATCTCTCACAAATATATTAAACAGAATCTTGTTGGGCAGACTGGATGGACTATACAGGTCTTTATCTGCAGTCATTTACTAAGTTACTATGTAAAATCTGATTGTGTTCTTTTCACCAATATCTCAGGTGCTACTCTCGCTCAGCCTATTATTCTTTTTTTTTTTTCCCCCCACTTTAAATTTTTATTATAATAATTCTGCAACAGGCAGTTTCGCAAAGAGCACACCCTGCTCACATTTGCCCACGCAGGGGCTCATAGATATTGAACTACATCTAGAACTAACTTATCCACTATATCTACTGTTACAAATTCATGTAATCAAAATAATCCCTTAAACATGGAACGCACTGCCACACAACCTGAGAGGGATCTACGAACTAACAAACTTTCGAACATCACTGAAGACCCATCTTTTTAAAAAGGCATACCATATAGAATAACAATTATAAATGTATACATCTCCCACATCTTTACTCAGATCCATTTTTATAATATCTGCTTGCTTTAAACTCTAATACGTTATTCAACATCTCTATGTAACAATAAGTGATTACGTTCTAATCTATCACCACCAAGAACGATTTATTGTAAGTCACATTGAGCCTGCAAAGAGGTGGGATAATGTGGGATACAAATGCAATAAATAAATAATAAATAAATAAAACAACATGCGCTTCCCAACTAAACTGCGCATCCCTAATATACCCCTTCCCCACCCTCTAACCATCTCCTACCCCAACTCAACTTGAAAGTGCCCCCTGGTACTTTGGGACACTCTCTCTCCCCTTCCCATCCCCCCATCCCGCCCTATAACACTCCACGATCTTAAATACTTGTCAATTGCTGTTGTAATCGATCCCATCCACCCTTATATCTCAATGCCCCCTCCCTGCTGTATGCCGTTAGTCGCTCCATTTGTATTAACTGACCCAATTTACATGTCCAGTCACCCAATGTCGGGGGGGTCTGCCCTCTTCCAATACTGTGCTATGAGACACTTAGCTACTGCCAACCCCCAGCGCAACCATTTCCACTCCTCCCAAGAGTCCCTCTCATTATATAAGCCCAAGAGACACACCAAACACACCAAAGGTCTGCAAACCAAAGAGGACCCAATCAACTTTACTAATGCTTTCATAACAGCTTGCCAAAAGGGCACCACCCTGGGTCATGCCCATCATATGTGTATAAAGGAACCCCTTTGTGAATTACACCTCCAACATAAAAGTCTGATGTACCAGGGTACCTCCGCTTCAATCTCTCAGGTGTGTAATACCATCTGGATAAGACTTTATATGCATTTTCCTGCACCAAAACACATACCGAGGCTTTCTGCACCTCCCCACAAATAACTTCCCACTCCTGATCAGAAAAAACGGCATTTTAAATCTTCCTCCCAAGCCCCCTGAAAACCAAATGTCATGGGATCGCATCCCCTAAAAAATGTATATATTACTGATATTGGTCTGGGGACCCTCCTCAACAAAAGCCACAAATTTTCCAAACTCAGCCTATTATTCTTGACTCTGCTGCTATTACTCAAAAACCAGCCACAAAGATTTTGGAAGTCATTTTAGATAGTTCCCTAACTTTTCAGCAACAACTTTCAGCTGTTTTTGCAGATTACAACAAATTCCCTCTCTTCTGGATTCTTCTGCTATAAATATTCTCATCCATTCTTTTGTCAACAGCAAACTTGATTATTGAAACTCTTTATATTGAGGTCTCAGATCAACTAGCATCCGGACGTTTGCAAATAGTTCAGAACGCTGCCATCAAACTGATTACAAGGGAAAAGAAATATGATCACGTCACCCCCTTTCTTAAGGAAGCGCACTGGCTCGAATTAACTTACCGTATGATTTACAAGATCGACCTGTGTTTAAGTTCGTCTTTCAAGTGAGCCACTATGGAGCTCATTTTCAAAGGAGAAACAACATCCAAAAAGTGGCATGAATCTGCATTTGGATGTTTTCCTCTCAAAAATGTCCAAATTGTTATTTTCAAAACCAATTTTTAGACCATTTTTCTATGAAGTCCGTCAGAAGTGCATTCAAATCACAAGGGTGTGTGTCAGGAGCATGTTAAGAGTGGGATCTGGGCGTTCCTAACACTTGGACATTTTTTAGCCATAATGGAACCAAACAAAACCGTCCAGGACTAAAACAAAGACGTTTTGAGCTAGACCTGTTTTTATAACGAATAAGGCACAAAAAGGTGCCCTAAATGACCAGATGTCCACTGGAGGGAATCAGGGATGACCTCCCCTTACTCCCCCAGTGGTCACTAACCCCCTCTTACCCCCCCCCCCCCCACCAAAATGTGATTAAAAACATTACTTGCCAGCCTCAGATGTTATACTCGGATCCATTAAAATAGCATGCAGGTCCCTGGAGTAGTCTAGTGTTAGTGCAGTGCAGTGCACTGCAGGGAGGTAGACCCAAACCCCTACCTCCCTCTACCTGTAACACTTGTGGAGGAAACTGTGAGCCCTCCACAACTCACCAGAAACTCACTGTACCCACATATTTGTGCCCCCTTCACCCGTAAGGGCTATGGTAGTGGTGTACAGTTGGGGGTAGTAGGTTTTGGGGGGGGGGGGGGCTCATCAGACAAGGTAAGGGAGCAATGGTGAGATGTGTACCTGGGAGCATTTATATGAAGTCCACTGCATTGCCCCTAGGGTGCTCTCTTGGTTCCCTGAGATGTCAGGGGGGATCAGTCTACTAAAAATGCTGGCTCCTCCTACATCCTAATGGCTTGATTTTGTACATTTTGCACTTGGACGGTTTTGTTTTTAAATGGACTAAAAAACAAAAAGTCCAAATCACAAAATGTTGTTCAACACAGTATTTTCGAAAAAAAAAAAAAAAAAAAAAAAGATAGACTTTTTCCTTTTTTGAAAATAACCTTCTTTCCTATTCGATTTTGGATGTTTTTTTGGAAAACATCCAAAGTCAGACTTAGACATGTCGAAAATGCCCCTCCACATCTTTTTCATTTGCTGATTCCTTATTCCACAAACTCTTCGCTCACCTTTTCATAATAACCTTATTTTTGGAAAACATCCAAAGTCAGACTTAGACATGTCAAAAATGCCCCTCCACATCTTTTTCATTTGCTGATTCCTTATTCCACAAACTCTTCGCTCACCTTTTCATAATAACCTTATGGTGCCCTCATTTCAAGACATTATCCATGAGCATATCAGGAGGCACATTTTTCTGGTGCAAGGCCCGGAACAATGGAACAGATTGCCCCAGTCCCTTCGTTCTCATACATCCCTTTTGCAATTTATACTGATTGATGGCGGTTACAGACAACCTGATATACTCAGTTTAAGTACCGCTCACAGTTACAGAAATGCATACAAAATGACAGAATATAACCACCACCTATTATTACTTTTCTTTTACAAACTTATTGGGCAGGAAAATACCAAAACGTACCTGTATGTTACTAAGCTTGCACTTATGAAACATGATTAATCGAATCTAAAAGCAAATATTAAGGAAATAATTGGCCTTACCTGCTAATTTTCTTTCTTTTTGGAATCCAATCCAAAGCTAGTGAGTTCTCTGTCAATCAGCAGATGGAGACAGAAAACAATGTCTTGTGAGCCCCGACCACCATGCAGCCAGTGCTCACCAGTATTTCTCTAACAAAGCAAGGTAGGCAAAACCCCTAACCCTTAGGAAGGAATAAAGACCATGGTAACTAACCATAACAACCAGAAATTGAAGAGAATTATGGCAGATTTGCCAGAACTACCTCTGCTCTGCACTCTGGCTAAAACCATTAGCAGCAAACAAAGGGCAGAACTCTGGATTAGTGTGACTTATGAAAAGAAAATTAGTAGGCAAGATCAAATATTTCCTTCCTCATCATCCATCAGGCCAAAAGAAATTCCTAGACTGGAAGAGACTGCGAAGCACCTGCTCTAAAAGCTCCTGCACCAAAAGCCATGTCTTCCCTCACAAAGTCTTCAAGCCTATAGTTATTAGAGAAAATATACGACCAAGTTGCTGCTCTATAAATCTCAGCCAAAGAAACTGCATATGACTCCAACCATGAGGCTGCCATGCCCCTGGTCAAATGTGTCTTGAAGATCTTAGGTGGTACCCGAACTCGGAGAATAAATCATTTCTTTAAGCCAAGGCACAATGGCAGCCTTCAAAACAGAATTATTCTGCTTCCCAAATAGGACAAACAAACTAAGGTTTGGAAAGTGTCTGCTACCTCTAAGTAACACTTGACAGCAAGAAAATCAAGGCATTAAAAATTAAATTGAAGTTCCAAGCCAGAAAGCCCACATGAACTGGAGGTTTCAAATGCAACACCTCTTTCAAGAAGCTAACTACATCTGGATGGGTGAGGACCCTAAAACATGCTAATGCTACCACCTGGAATTTCAAAGATCCTACAGCCATGCCCTTCTTGCAAAAAAGACAGAATGTGAGAAACTGAAGACCAAAATGGAAAATATGCCCACTCTGCACACCATGACTCAAAAATCATCCAGACTCTGGTATACACAAAAAGAGGTAGATCTCTTCTTACAGGCCTGCAAGAAGATCATAACAACCTCTTCCTTATAATCCTTTTGCCTTAGATACAACCTCTCAGGGGTCAAGCCATCAAAGGGATACAGGTCTTCCATTTGAACCAGTTCCAAGCTACAAGCTTGCCCCCTCCTAGAACCACACAAAGTCCATGCACCAAGGTCTTCTGA
Organism: Microcaecilia unicolor; assembly: GCF_901765095.1. Classification (NCBI taxonomy): domain Eukaryota; kingdom Metazoa; phylum Chordata; class Amphibia; order Gymnophiona; family Siphonopidae; genus Microcaecilia; species Microcaecilia unicolor. The sequence continues at coordinate 285,953,604 of NC_044037.1, read as the reverse complement.
GCAATCTCACACCACCAGGATGAACAGCAACTCTTTGCAACATCTGCCCCAGAAAGGGCCAAGGTGGAAATGAATAAAGCATCTCAGACTAGGGCCAAGGCTGAAAAAGAGTATCTATCCCTTCCAATCCCTACACCTTCAACCTGCTGAAAAAAAAATCAAGGTACCTTTGCTTTCCTCCTGGTAGCCATCAAATTAATTAACATTCCAATGACTCCTGATCAGAGTGAAGGCCTCCACAGAGAACTCCCATTCCCCTGGATCCTTGGAATACCTGCCCAAAAAGTTACCTAAACAGTTCCAGTCCTGACAATGTGGACCACCAGCAATACCACAGATGGGCCCAGGAGAGCTGAAGCGGGGCTTCCTTGTCTGCTGACATAGGCCACCACTGTTGCATTGTCACAGAATACTGACTATTCTATGCTGAACCAGAGAGTAGATGGACCAAGATGATTCTATCATTGACCAATACCCCTGATCTATCTGCTCCTGACAGTGAACTCACTATGGCTAGACTGGCATCAGCACTGTCCTCCTGGGAGCCTCCAGATCCATGCTGTTCACTAGAATGCATGCATCCAACCACCATCTAGTGGGTCAAATGTATCTGGCAAAATCCCAAAGAGTAGCAAAATGTAATTCTGCCAATCCCAGTGATAAAGTAGTGACTTTCCCCATGACTATCTCAACAGCAGTTGATAGAATTTTCCACCAAAAATTTGTCCAAACCTTTTTAAACCCAGATACACTAACTGCTGTTACTATCAGTTCCAGAACTTAACTATTTGTTGAATAAAAAATATTTGTCCTGTTTTAAAAGTATTACCATGTAACTTCATGGAGTGTCCTCTAGTCTTTGTACTTTCTGAAAAAGTAAAGAATCTATTCACATTCACTAGTTCTACTCCACTCAGGATTTTGTGGTCCTCTATCATATCCCCACCCACCCTTCTGCCATCTCTTTTCTAAGCTGAAGAGCCCTAACCTCTTAAGCCTTTCCTCATACAAGAAGAGGCACAGAGGGGAGAGGGAAATTGCGAGAGAACCCTTGGCGGGAGATGGGGAGGAAATTGAAAGAGAACCTTGGGTGGGAGGCAGGTAGGGAGGAGTTGAGAGAGAACCATGGGTTAGAGGGGAGTGGGGAATTCAGAGAGAATCCTTGGCGGGGAACGAGAACCTCAGACAAGCAAGAGAGGGAGGGAATTGAGAACCTCAGGGGGTGGGGGGGGGAAGGGTGAAATGCCAATTGAGGGAGAGAAGGAGAGAGAGGAAGACAGACAAAGAACATGGACCTGGGGTTCGGAAAGAGGGAAGAGAGATAGAGATAATGGACCTGGGGGTAGAGGGAAGGAAGGGAGAGAGAATTGGACCTGGAGGCGGGAGAAAGGAAGATACTGGGCCTTTAATCAGTGGCAGTGGCACAGCCACCACAGGGGAGGGGGGCCTTGGAGACCTGGGTCCTCCACTTTGGGCTCAGGCCCCTTCTAAACCTGTAGTACATTTTTAATGGATGGTGGGGCAGCTGAAGCCTCGCCAGCGTAAGAAATCTGCTGCCTGAGTCACCCCCTTCCTCCTCATATAGCCTTAGGAGCAAGAAAGACAACGGGGTGCCTCCAGTCACCAATGCTTGCACTGCCCAAGCATGCTCAATTTGTATATACTGAGCATCCTCGGGGAGTGCCAGCATCGACACCTGGAGGCACCCTGCTGAGAAAACAGCAAAAAAAACTTTTTTTTTTTTTTTTTGCCTCACCCTGTAGATAAAGTCCTGCAATATTAATAGTAAAATTACCCACTTCCCTGGTTTATTGCATGTCCTTGATCCCGTGTCTCCCTCACACACAGCTCAGATACAGAAGGTACCATATGAGCCTCATGGGGTTGTCAAATATATTTCAAGACTTAAAGATAAGAGAACAAGAGGAACATGCAGTAGCAAAAACAGCAGGTGAAAATGCTCTGCAATGCAGTTCCCTTTGAAAGATCATGCTGCTGCAGACTCTTTTCCCTAACTAATGCAGTGTGAGTACAGAAAGTTTCCAAGTCTACAAGACAAGCTTCAAAGGAGGTCCAACAGAATCTGAACTCAAGGCGACATAGGACAAGCAAAAAGGATTCCTAAGGGAGAGGAAGATATAATAGAAATTAGCAGCTGATATGGATGGGCGGACTAGGTAGGACAAATAACCTTTATCTGTCACCTCACCTGGCTATTACTAGGGGCCTGAAGTTAGGTGTCCCTTTGCATGTGTATATGTGCCAAAAAAGTAGCACTTATGTGTATAAGCACCCTAAGTGCTATTCTATAAGGGCACATAAGTGCTATAAAATACAAGGGAGGCGTAGACATGGGCAGAGCATAGGCAGGACAAAGGCAGGGCTCCCGGTTATGCATGTTATGTCAGCTCAAGGGCTAGTCTAACTGCTAGAGCCTAAAAATAAGGCGCACCAATGCCAGGTTACGCTAGTATTCTAACATAGTAGATGACAGCACATAAATACCTATACAGTCCATCTAGTCTGAACAAGACAAACTCATAGTATAAGGTATGATACACATACTTGGTCTTGATTTGTCCTTGCCATTTTCAGGGCACAGACCGCAGAAGTCTGCAAGTCACTACCCGTGTTCTCGTTATGGAAGCTAAATCTGTCCAGCCACAATCAGGATACAGACCGTAGAAGTCTGCCCAGCAGACCTCTATAACAGAATCTAGGTAGTTGGGTGGAGACTACTAAATAAGGGGAAAAAAATCCCTTATATGCCTAGTAAAGCAACACATGGAGCTTGGTGCCACTATTTTTCAAGATGGTGGGCGGCGCTGGAGGAAGGAGCTCAGGTACAGGGTCAGGAGGGGACTCAAGATAGGGTTAAGTGGGGGCCACTTGACACCAGAGAATTCTTTTTTGTCAGGGGGAGGGGCAGCCATGTCAGGGGAGTGGGGATGTTGCTAGACACTAGGGAAGTGTTTAAGTAAAGGCCATTCAGATCAAGCTGAGCCGAGACGGGCCAGGAGGGGGGGAGGGACATCGGGGTCCATGTACACTGCCAGAAACTATTTAAACAAAAATAAAAGGGGGGGGACACCTTCTCTGTCAGTGTCTGAGCCAAACTGCCACTTGCCACTCTGGGAGATAGAAGGGATGACATTTCACAATGAGCTGCAGATTACTGCCACATTTTTAACATGGCAGTAATTTGAATGCTTATTGCTTACAGCGTTCAGCACTGTTTTTGCGTCGCTAATTTCATGATGGAAGCCATGCTCTAAGCCAGCTCTTCCTTGAGGCTTTCTACATTGGGCCCACAATCAGGCTAATGTGTCAAGGAAGGCACACTTACAGAAAGGCAGCAAAAGGGGGTAGACAAACAGGAAGTGAGTACTTTACATGCTGAAAATATATTCCAGAAAAATTCCGGAAGGCTGAAGGATCTGCGATAACAAAGGCAATAACTGAAGAAAAGAGAGTACAAGCACTGAATAGTAAACTGACAAAAGAAAGAAACCATTCTAAAATAGAGAAATGGAAGATATAATAAAAAAAGATTATATCAGTTATATACAAAGACGTACACGGCCATGAAAAAGGCACACCTGCATGAAATCACCCTGCAAAAATTAAAGAAGGACCACTAATTACAGACCAACACTTTTTTATCCAGTGTCTCAAAATAAGGCTTTATGGGTGGAATAAGATATTTGCTGTTGGGCTAGGCTGAGTTATTAAGATCAATTAAGATCCATTTTATAGCCTCTGTTTCTAAAGTACTCCAAGCATTCAAAGCATACTGTACTTTAATAATCATGAAGTGTGAAGCCAATATTAAATATGATCAGATAAAGCTGCTGCATTTTTTTAATGACTGGATTGCTGCCTCCAGGCCACTCCCAAGGATTTATAATCCTGAAAAAATGTAATGGCAGCACTAGCATTTAAGTAGTACAAAATCAAGGAAATCATCAAACATATAAACGGCGAGTGACCGAACTCACTCGCAAATGCGCAGTAAAGACCCTCTCTGTCCCGCCCCCGCATCAATACGTGATGACGGGGCTGGGACAGAGAGGGTCTCTACTGCGCAAGGGGAGGGACAAAACCTCCGTCGCTACCGCTCCCCCCCCCCCCCCAAGGTCGCCGCCGCCACCCCACTCTCCACCCGGGCCGGGCATTCGCTCCGCTATAGAAACAGCGCGGGAACAGAGCACACAGCTCAGCTGAGCTACTGTCGGCCTTCCTTCCCTGCCTGTGTCCCGCCTTCGCCCACGAGGGCGGGACACAGCCAGAGAAGAAGGACGGCAGCTCATCCGAGCTGTGTGCTGCGTTCCCGCGCTGTTTCAATAGCGAAGCGAGGGCCCGGCCCGGGTGGAGGGGTGGCGGCGAAGCGGTGACCTCGGAGGGGCAGCGGCGAGTTTGGCGGTGGCGGCCGGGGGTGGGGGGGGCCTTTCAACACACACACACACACCCCCGTCCTATACTAGCCCGTTTTTACGGGCTCAACGGCTAGTATGAAAATAAAAGAAGAGGCAAGAACTAGAACTATCATAATCCACCAGGTTTCAGAAACCTGGACACCAATAGATAAGTGAAAAACTAACTCTTAGTTCCTGTCTTTAATACATGCTTGTTATGTTCTATCTCTACAATAAATCTTGTCAATTTAAAAAAAAAAAGAAACACTGTGCAAATTAGTTTCTGTATAGTATTTAATAATCAAACTTTTATACAAGGTGAAATTATTCTCACCTGTTAATTTCCTTTCCCTAAGCCCTGTAAGACCAGTCCAGACCAATGGGTTGTGTCACCACACCAGCAAATAGGAGGCAGAGAAATTTAAATATTCCAGTGACATCACTAATATACAGAGTGTTGAGGCCTGAAACACTTCAGTATGTCAATGTCAAAGTCAAAATTAAATTAAACCAGAAGGCAAACAGTCAAACCTAGGAACCCACCAAGGAACTCTCTGGCAAGAACCACTCTCTTAAATATACAATTATATACACAGCAAGATGAGCGAGCTAAGGAATGCTCAGAACGAAACCCAGTCTTTCTGGGAGGGGCACTGGACTGGTCTAGCAGGGTTCATGGAAAAGAACTTAACAGGTAAGAATAATTTATCATTCTTTTATCATCCTGCTAAATCAGTCCAGCCTAATGGGATGTACCAAAGCTCTATCCCTCAGGCCATGAGGAAAACAAAGCCCACTCCATAACCACCCTGCCAAAGGCATTATCTTTCTGTGCCAACCTATCAATCCTGCTGCCTTTCAAATATCTTCTGGAGAAACTGCTTGGCTTTCACCCAGAAAGCCACTTGTAATCTAGTTGAATGCACCCAGAGACCTTCTGGGACTACTCTGTGGTTAGAAATGTACATGCATGTTCCATTGTGGCTTTAATCCAAGGGCAAAACCGGATACAGCCTGGCCATAGCCCTGGATACTTTAAGCCCCCCATCCGGATCCTTCCACTGGGCCAAAATCAACTATGCAATAGCTTCATGTACCAGAAAGGCCTTAGAAGGTCATCTGGTACTAGCCATCTTGGGGTCGACCGCCTGAGAAGCTGCAACCTCTGGGTCCTCTATATTCAGGGCTTCCAGCGCCTGAGAGATAAAGGAGGACAACTCCTCCTTACAGAAAATCCTCACGGTGGAAGAGTCCTCCGGTTGGTCAGTGAGGACACCATCCTCCACTTCCTCTACCCCTGTCTGCTCTGAGAGAGCCACCACGGAGGAAGCTGCAGGCGACCGTATGCAGGACCCCTCCTCAGACCCTAAAGAAAGCCTAGGCTTTGTAAGCGAGGAGAAATCCTCTAGGGAAAAAAAACAAAATCTCTTGGCCCCCTGAGAGAATCAAAGGCCAAAGCTGTCGCAGCCACGTGAAGGGGGGGGGGGGGGGGCAAGGACCTTTTCAACAAAATCGCCTGATGGAGTAGCAAAATAAACTCTGGCGAAAACCCCTCCCCCGCAACGGAGGAGGTCGCAGCCATGGCACCTGCACCACTGCCCACAGTGCCTGGCGCCCCCCGAATCCCCTACCAGCGGACAAGAAGCTTTGCCCAAAACCGCTACCGATCGCAAAATGGCGCGAGAATCGCCAGGCTCTGGATGGGAAAGCACACTCTGGGGGGGGGGGGGGCACCGTTCCGTTAGTCCCGCCAAATCAGCAGAATATAGGCTTGATACACAGAAAAAAAACAAATGCTGGGAAAAAATGCACCAGAGACCCAGGAGTTATAATACAGTCAGAAACCTTACCAACACATGTATACGATCCAGAAATATGCCCAGCTTGAAGAGACAACATGGATTCCACCACAACTGCGGGAACAAATCATGCTGATTTAAATGTTTTAAATATAAAATGGCAGCGGGAGCCTGAAAAACCGTGTCAGAGAACATCAAATGAGGAGAGAGAGACCACGATTGAACAGTGCAGGAAGTCAACGGTTCACCTGCCAAAAAGGCTGCTCCACTGGTGCCCTCAGAACACCCCGTCATTTCCCCGACGCTGCTCTCTGCTTAGCATAGCGAGAACAGCCATTGAAAGGAAAAACTGAAGCCGCAAGTAAACCCAAAGAGGAAGAAAAATGTAAAGGAAACTCACCAAATCTCCAGGAACAAGTTCTAACTCACCATTCTGGCCCAGGATAGACTAGTAGCAGCAGAGACAACCCCATTCAACATCCAAATAGTCACATAAGAAGGCAAAGCTGAGGTAATCCTCTCTTTCCTCTCCCCCCTTTTTTTTTTAACCTTGTGAGGAAGGAGAAAGTGGCTGGATAGGGATGGGGTGGGGGAGAGACCTGGAACAACCAGGTGTAATCCCTAAAGCCAGCACTGCTTAGCCCAAGCACCCCCAGGCTCTACTGAACAAGAAAACGCCAGAACAGGAGCCACAACACAGATGAAATCAGGAGCTTGCGACAGACCATCGACCGCCTGCTGAAGATAGAGATATACTGACCAAGGAGAATACCGTTCCTATAAGGCAAAGTTCAGTGCTCTCCATCTCCATGTGCTGGATTTATCTGCTGCAGGTGCTAAGGATGGGATGGAGGCATTGTGGGAATATGCAGCCCATGACAGAGGAACCACAAAGAAAGAAGACATGGTCTCGTATGGGACATGCAGAAGGGAGGCTTTGCAGCCCTCCAGAAAAAAAGCCCAGTCTTCATCTACTCAGTGAAGTAGGCAGTATTTTCAGTGGGTCGGCCTCAGCAAATGCTAGGGAAAAGAAGGAAAGGGTTTGAAAGAGATGTCTTTTGTTTTATATGTTTTAAACTATGATTGTTGAATTGAAACCCACCCTCATGTCTCCTCTCCTGCGAAGAATTATATCCTAAACCATGTCTTCCTATCTCCTTCATGCTTATCCCCTTATCTTTCTTCCCTATACCACACCCCTCCCTATCTCTTTTCCTTCAGCCTACCCTCTTTGTTACACCTTTCCATGCTAAATTTACATATTATCAAGGCCTTTTTTATTACTATGTTTTCTACAGTTGTAAAATTCTCCTTATAAGACTTTGTAATTCTAGTTACTACGTAAGCAGCATTGAACCTGCTATGTGTGGGGAAAGCTCGGGGTACAAATGTAATGTAATAATAATAGTGGATTGCTGAGGATAGGGGATGGGCAGGAGGTCAAAAGTTCAGGTCAGAAGGAATGAAATCAGACTGGTGAGAAAGTACCTGTACATAAAGCGAATGCTACATACCTGTAGAAGGTATTCTCCGAGGACAGCAGGCTGATTGTTCTCACTGATGGGTTGACGTCCTCGGCAGCCCCCTCCATCGGAAAGTTTACTAGCAAAGGCCTTTGCTAGTCCTCGCGCGCCCATGCGCACCGCGCATGCGCGGCCGTCTTCCCGCCCGAAACCGGCTCGAGCCGGCCAGTCCAGTATGTAGCAAGACAATACACTTCAAGGGAAGACTCAACTCCAAAGGGGAGGCGGGCAGGTTTGTGAGAACAATCAGCCTGCTGTCCTCGGAGAATACCTTCTACAGGTATGTAGCATTCGCTTTCTCCGAGGACAAGCAGGCTGCTTGTTCTCACTGATGGGGTATCCCTAGCCCCCAGGCTCACTCAAAACAACAACCATGGTCAATTGGGCCTCGCAACGGCGAGGACATAACTGAGATTGACCTAAAAAATTTACCAACTAACTGAGAGTGCAGCCTGGAACAGAACAAACAGGGCCCTCGGGGGGTGGAGTTGGATCCTAAAGCCCAAACAGGTTCTGAAGAACTGACTGCCCGAACCGACTGTCGCGTCGGGTATCCTGCTGCAGGCAGTAATGAGATGTGAATGTGTGGACAGATGACCACGTCGCAGCTTTGCAAATTTCTTCAATAGAGGCTGACTTCAAGTGGGCTACCGACGCAGCCATGGCTCTAACATTATGAGCCGTGACATGACCCTCAAGAGCCAGCCCCGCCTGGGCGTAAGTGAAGGAAATGCAATCTGCTAGCCAATTGGATATGGTGCGTTTCCCTACAGCCACTCCCCTCCTATTGGGATCAAAAGAAACAAACAATTGGGCGGACTGTCTGTGGGGCTGTGTCCGCTCCAGGTAGAAGGCCAATGCTCTCTTGCAGTCCAATGTGTGCAGCTGACGTTCAGCAGGGCAGGAATGAGGACGGGAAAAGAATGTTGGCAAGACAATTGACTGGTTCAGATGGAACTCCGACACGACCTTTGGCAAGAACTTGGGGTGAGTGCGGAGGACTACTCTGTTATGATGAAATTTGGTGTAAGGGGCCTGGGCTACCAGGGCCTGAAGCTCACTGACTCTACGAGCTGAAGTAACTGCCACCAAGAAAATGACCTTCCAGGTCAAGTACTTCAGATGGCAGGAATTCAGTGGCTCAAAAGGAGGTTTCATCAGCTGGGTGAGAACGACATTGAGATCCCATGACACTGTAGGAGGCTTGACAGGGGGCTTTGACAAAAGCAAACCTCTCATGAAGCGAACAACTAAAGGCTGTCCTGAGATCGGCTTACCTTCCACATGGTAATGGTATGCACTAATTGCGCTAAGGTGAACTCTTACAGAGTTGGTCTTGAGACCAGACTCAGACAAGTGCAGAAGGTATTCAAGCAGGGTCTGTGTAGGACAAGAGCGAGGAGCTAGGGCCTTGCTGTCACACCAGACGGCAAACCTCCTCCATAGAAAGAAGTAACTCCTCTTAGTGGAATCTTTCCTGGAAGCAAGCAAGATGCGGGAGACACCCTCTGACAGACCCAAAGAGGCAAAGTCTACGCTCTCAACATCCAGGCCGTGAGAGCCAGGGACCGGAGGCTGGGATGCAGAAGAGCCCCTTCGTCCTGCGTGATGAGGGTCGGAAAACACTCCAATCTCCACGGTTCTTCGGAGGATAACTCCAGAAGAAGAAGGAACCAGATCTGACGCGGCCAAAAAGGAGCAATCAGAATCATGGTGCCTCGGTCTTGCTTGAGTTTCAACAAAGTCTTCCCCACCAGAGGAATGGGAGGATAAGCATAGAGCAGACCCTCCCCCCAATCCAGGAGGAAGGCATCCGATGCCAGTCTGCCGTGGGCCTGAAGCCTGGAACAGAACTGAGGGACTTTGTGGTTCACTCGAGATGCGAAGAGATCCACCAGGGGGGTGCCCCACGCCTGGAAGATGTGTCGTACCACATGGGAATTGAGCGACCACTCGTGAGGTTGCATAATCCTGCTCAACCTGTCGGCCAGACTGTTGTTTACGCCTGCCAGATATGTGGCTTGGAGCACCATGCCTTGACGGCGAGCCCAGAGCCACATGCTGACGGCTTCCTGACACAGGGGGCGAGATCCGGTGCCCCCCTGCTTGTTGACATAGTACATGGCAACCTGGTTGTCTGTCTGAATTTGGATAATTTGGTGGGACAGCCGATCTCTGAAAGCCTTCAGAGCGTTCCAGATCGCTCGCAACTCCAGAAGATTGATCTGTAGATCGCGTTCTTGGAGGGACCAACTTCCTTGGGTGTGAAGCCCATCGACATGAGCTCCCCATCCCAGGAGAGACGCATCCGTGGTCAGCACTTTTTGTGGCTGAGGAATTTGGAAGGGACGTCCCAGAGTCAAATTGGACCAAATCGTCCACCAATACAGGGATTCGAGAAAACTCGTGGACAGGTGGATCACGTCCTCTAGACCCCCAGCGGCCTGATACCACTGGGAGACTAGGGTCCATTGAGCAGATCTCATGTGAAGGCGGGCCATGGGAGTCACATGAACTGTGGAGGCCATGTGGCCCAGCAATCTCAACATCTGCCGAGCTGTGATCTGCTGGGACGCTCGCACCCGCGAGACGAGGGACAACAAGTTGTTGGCCCTCGCCTCTGGGAGATAGGCGCGAGCCGTCCGAGAATCCAGCAGGGCTCCTATGAATTCGAGTTTCTGCACTGGGAGAAGATGGGACTTTGGGTAATTTATCACAAACCCCAGTAGCTCCAGGAGGCGAATAGTCATCTGCATGGACTGCAGGGCTCCTGCCTCGGATGTGTTCTTCACCAGCCAATCGTCGAGATATGGGAACACGTGCACCTCCAGCCTGCGGAGTGCCGCTGCTACCACAGCTAGGCACTTTGTGAACACCCTGGGCGCAGAGGCGAGCCCAAGGGTAGCACACAGTACTGGAAGTGGCGTGTGCCCAACTGAAATCGCAGATACTGTCTGTGAGCTGGCAGTATCGGGATGTGTGTGTAGGCATCCTTCAAGTCCAGAGAGCATAGCCAATCGTTTTGCTGAATCATGGGGAGAAGGGTGCCCAGGGAAGCATCCTGAACTTTTCTTTTACGAGATATTTGTTCAGGGCCCTTAGGTCTAGGATGGGACGCATCCCCCCTGTTTTCTTTTCCACAAGGAAGTACCTGGAATAGAATCCCAGCCCTTCTTGCCCGGATGGCACGGGCTCGACCGCATTGGCGCTGAGAAGGGCGGAGAGTTCCTCTGCAAGTACCTGCTTGTGTTGGAAGCTGTAAGACTGAGCCCCCGGTGGACAATTTGGAGGTTTCGAGGCCAAATTGAGGGTGTATCCTTGCCGGACTATTTGCAGAACCCACTGATCGGAGGTTATGAGAGGCCACCTTTGGTGAAAAGCTTTCAACCTCCCCCCGACCGGCAGGTCGCCCGGCACTGACACTTGGATGTTGGCTATGCTCTGCTGGAGCCAGTCAAAAGCTCGCCCCTTGCTTTTGCTGGGGAGCCGCGGGGCCTTGCTGAGGCGCACGCTGCTGACGAGAGCGAGCGCGCTGGGGCTTAGCCTGGGCCGCAGGCTGTCGGGAAGGAGGATTGTACCTACGCTTACCAGAAGCATAGGGACCAGTCTTCCTTCCCCCGAAAATCTTCTACCTGTAGAGGTAGAGGCTGAAGGCTGCCGGCGGGAGAACTTGTCGAATGCGGTGTCCCGCTGGTGGAGAGACTCTACCACCTGCTCGACTTTTTCTCCAAAAATGTTGTCCGCACGGCAAGGCGAGTCCGCAATCCGCTGCTGGAGTCTATTCTCCAGGTCGGCGGCACGCAGCCATGAGAGCCTGCGCATCACCACACCTTGAGCAGCGGCCCTGGACGCAACATCAAAAGTGTCATAAACTCCTCTGGCCAGGAATTTTCTGCACGCCTTCAGCTGCCTGACCACCTCCTGAAAAGGTTTGGCTTGCTCAGGGGGAAGAGCATCAACCAAGCCCGCCAACTGCCGCACATTGTTCCGCATGTGTATGCTCGTGTAGAGCTGGTAAGACTGGATCTTGGCCACGAGCATAGAAGAATGGTAGGCCTTCCTCCCAAAGGAGTCTAAGGTTCTAGGGTCTTTGCCCGGGGGCGCCGAAGCATGCTCCCTAGAACTCTTAGCCTTCTTTAGGGCCAGATCCACAACTCCAGAGTCATGAGGCAACTGAGTGCGCATCAGCTCTGGGTCCCCATGGATCCGGTACTGGGACTCGATCTTCTTGGGAATGTGGGGATTACTTAATGGCTTGGTCCAGTTCGCAAGCAATGTCTTTTTCAGGACATGGTGCAAGGGAACAGTGGACGCTTCCTTAGGTGGAGAAGGATAGTCCAGGAGCTCAAACATTTCATCCCTGGGCTCGTCCTCCACAACCACCGGGAAGGGGATGGCCGTAGACATCTCCCGGACAAAGGAAGCAAAAGACAGACTCTCGGGAGGAGAAAGCTGTCTCTCAGGAGAGGGAGTGGGATCAGAAGGAAGACCCTCAGACTCCTCGTCAGAGAAATATCTGGGGTCCTCCTCTTCCTCCCACGAGGCCTCACCCTCGGTGTCAGACACAAGTTCACGGACCTGTGTCTGCAACCTCGCCCTGCTCGACTCGGTGGAACCCCGTCCACGGTGGGGGCGTCGAGAGGTAGACTCCCTCGCCCGCATCGGCGAAGCTCCCGCCGCCGACGTAGTCGGGGAGCCTTCCTGGGAGGTGGCCGCGGTCGGCACCGCACGCGGTACCGACGTCGGGGACCTCAACCTGGGCGATGGGCCAGCCGGCGCCACGCTCGACGGTACCGGAGGCGCAAGCACCGCCGGTACCGGAGGGGTAGGGCGCAACAGCTCTCCCAGAATCTCTGGGAGAACGGCCCGGAGGCTCTCGTTTAGAGCGGCTGCAGAGAAAGGCTGAGAGGCCGATGCAGGCGTCAACGTCAGAACCTGTTCCGGGCGAGGAGGCTGTTCCGGGCTGTCCAGAGTGGAGCGCATCGACACCTCCTGAACAGAGGGTGAGCGGTCCTCTCGGTGCCGATGCCTGCTGGGTGCCGAATCCCTCAGCGACCCAGAGCTCTCGGTGCCGACATGGGGAGGAGACCGGTGTCGATGCTTCTTCGACTTCTTCCGAAGCATGTCACCGGAGCTCCCCGGCACCGACGAGGAGGACGTAGAATCCATCCGTCGCTTCCTTGGGGCCGAGACCGAAGAAGGTCGATCCCGGGGGGGCTGTACCGCAGGAGCCCTCAGGGCAGGAGGAGACCCACCCGAAGGCTCACCGCCACCAGCAGGGGAATGGACAGCCCTCACCTGCACTCCTGACGATGCACCTCCGTCCGACGACATCAGCAGACGAAGTCTCGGTACCACCGACGTCGATACAATCGCCCGATGCCTCGGCGCCGATGCAGAGGTCCGATGCCTCGATGCAGTCGATGGAGCGGCAGCCAAGGAAGATGGTCCGGACGCTGACGACGTCGATGCACTCGATGCCTCCGGTGCCGATGCCGACGAAGAGCCCGAGAACAAAACGTTCCACTGGGCTAATCTCGCTACCTGAGTCCGCCTTTGTAACAGGGAACACAGACTACAGTTCTGAGGGCGGTGCTGGGCCCCTAGACACTGAAGACACGCAGAGTGCCTATCAGTGAGCGAGATTACCCGGGCGCACTGGGTGCACTTCTTGAAGCCGCTGGAAGGCTTCGATGTCATGGGCGGAAAAATCACGCCGGCGAAATCAAAAGCCAAAATGGCGAAAATTGAAGCACCAAAATTTAGAGGGAGAAAAATCTCGACCGAGGCCAAAAGAGGCCTACCCCGACAACGAAAGAAAACTTACGGGCAAAAACTGAGAAATACGGGAAGGGCAGAAAACCCGAAAGGGTCTTCCGGAACACTACCGGAGCGCTTCCCGAACTTTTTCAAGGAAAAAACAGCAAAAAACACGTCGAAAAGGACGCGCGAGGTCGACTCTCTGGGGCACGAACGGCGTAACACGACCGTACCGAGCGCGGACGAAAGAAGACTGGCCGGCTCGAGCCGGTTTCGGGCGGGAAGACGGCCGCGCATGCGCGGTGCGCATGGGCGCGCGAGGACTAGCAAAGGCCTTTGCTAGTAAACTTTCCGATGGAGGGGGCTGCCGAGGACGTCAACCCATCAGTGAGAACAAGCAGCCTGCTTGTCCTCGGAGAATAAATGTAAACCATATTGGCTGTACCACAGAAAGGCAGTATATAAAATCCATTACCCTTTACCCTTATCATTTAGCAGAGACAAGGGGAGTGTGAACTCTACTGAATTTCACCAGGTGTTAGCTAGTGTCTCAATGCTTAGCTTCTTGAGCTAGAGAAGCATTCAATGACTTTTGTTCCGACGGAGTTCAGCTGGTGTATTTTTATGCTGTAAAGATACAGACACATAACCAAGCAGAATCTATGCTGTTATCAAACTATAAAGGCCACCTAGACTTTATATAAGGCTTCATTTCAGATGATATGGATGTTATTTGTCCTATTTTAATTTTAACTTTTGTTTGATATGTTTTAAACTATGACTGTTGAATTGTAATTTGCCTAGAACTGTAGACATAATGCAGAATTAAAAAAATTTGAAAATAAATAAAATAAATGAAGAACCCACAGGACTATTTAATGTCACCAGACGTCAAATATTCACAAACAAATCAGAAATGACCTTTCTGGCAAATGAACCTTGAACATACTGGTACAGGTCTATATGTGAGCAATGGGGTAAATAGTTTAATTTAGTTTAATAGAGGCTTGATATACCACCTTTCAAAGGATATCAGGGTGGTTTACAATAAACCAAAGGAAAAAGGAAAAAAAAGGAAAGGAGTTCCATCAAATCTAATAGGAAAGAGGAAACAGGTAAAAATAGAGTGAACAACCCTTGAATGTAAAAATCCATAAGCCTGAAGTCCACTCTATTCAACCCTTCAACTATGAAAGGTGCACTTTGTGATCTAAAACACCGACATTGTAAAACTAACATCACAGGCAGGCCATTAGCAATATCCAACCAAAAATAAGGGCATTACCTGTTCCATTCTCAGAGAAAGCCACACACAAATTTAATTACTCAACAGTTACTAAATACTTCCCACTGTAATTTGAAGAGTAGATCTATAGAATAACTTGCACAGGAAAAAAAAAAAAAAAGTACAGCTTCATTGCACCCAATGACTAGCATCTGTTGTATACACTGCAGCAGGACTTTGATTACACAAGTAATCTAGCTGACATCATTTTCCTGCAATTTTTCTTAAGGTTAGTCACCCTTATCTAAACTCCTGTTCCACTTTCACTTGTCCCCTTTGCCCTCTATTAAGATGTGTATTGTGTTGACAAGCAACATACTATACTATAATGTGTAATTATTCATTGTCTATATCCAGGTTATATTTGATGACCACCACCTTGGGTGAATCTCTTTCAAATAAATAAATTACAAAGAACCATAACCTGAGAATAGTCCCGACAAAGGTTATTTTAAACCAAAAATACTGCCTGCAAGCCAGACTTAGAGCTCTGTTTACTAAGGTGCGCTAGTGTTTTTACCATGCTCTACAATGCTATCACGCCTCAGCGCAGCTTAGTAAACAGGGCCCTTAGTATCTTAAGACTAACCCTTATGTTGGGTTTACCTCCAAACTTTCCTTTGTTTTTCATATTTACCCCCCCACCCCATTTACTAAGCTGCACAGCAATGCCAGCACAGCCCATTTAAAGTGAATGAGCTGTGTCAGCAGTAGCACACGGCAGCCGCTAGTGTGGCTTAGTTCACTAAGCCACACTAGCGGCTGCCGTGTGCTACTGCTGACAAGGCTCATTCACTTTGAATGGGCTGTGCTGGCATTGCTGTGCAGCTTAGTAAACGGGGGGGGGTTAATTTACCATCAACAACAATTGCATAACAGGCTTCTCCCGTTCCCATCCCACTTCCAAACTTTACTTTCCCTCTAATGTTTTCTTTTCTTCATGCATGTACATTCTAGGTGTCATTTACTAATAAATAGCTCGTACACACTAAAAACATTAGCACTCCATAACTACCGGTATTTGCAAATGGTTCCCCCCTATGAAGAATTGCAGTTATGGTCTTCCAATAATAATGGTCTGGAAGAGCCCAAGCTTTCAAATCTCAGAAGTCAAGCAAGCTCAGGCCTTGCTAGTTGCTGGATGGAATGACACCAGGGAAGACTGGTTGCTGCAGAAAGGAACAGCATTCTGCAGAGTAAAGGCTATGATCAGCTATCTACACCCCAAAAAATGGGTAAAAAGGACAGCAGCCTGGGCTGCTTTAGTTATAGTGAAGTTACCTCTTCTTAAGAATCTTCTTCCCCAAGGTCATTCATGAACAATTTATTACTGTGTATGTAAAGTGAACAGCACAGCTGAATTCAGATACATTACCTAAAATTTATAGTAATAAGAATGGATAAACCTTGCAAGTCCTTAGAACAATTCCTCTCATTTGTCTGCACAGCTAAAGTGCTAAATGGCCAAATCTGAATCAATCTGATTTTCTGACTGGTTTAAATAGGTCTATGATAGTACTGCTGTTTTAAAACTGCATGAAAATACACCACTTAGGAACAAAATCATTTCAAACTCTATTTACACACAGAGTCTTCCAAAATAAATCTGGACGTTACCTTAAAATTGCTAGAGTTTACCCAAGAAGTAGCTAGCCCATCCACCATTTTGTCCAGTATTGTCTGGTCATGATCAAGTTCTGGAGACTTCTGTTTATCCAAGACATAATCTATAAGTTCTTGGCCAACCTGAAGCCGCTTTCCAACATCTTTCTGTTGTATCTGTGTTAACCAGTGATCCATGCCAGGCTCCATGGTTTTCTAGTAACAATACAGCACCGGCAAAAGCAAAGCCAGGGGCCAAGAGGCCTGACAATCCCACTAAGTAAGTATCCTTGAGGTTGCCTCTTTGTTCGATGAAGGTTATGGTGAGTCTGTGTTTCCAAGATGTAATCCAAGGAATGACAACAATTCACCATGTGTGTGGGAGGAGCAGCTGGTAGGATATTAAAAGTCAAATTCAAATAACTAGCAAGGGATGGAGTTCTGAATGCCACTGCAATGCAATATCACTGGGTCCAAAATACTTCATAATTCAATAGCCCATTCTGAAATAATAAAAAAAGAAGAAAACAGCATGTAATCCCATGTTAAGAACACCACAAACAAAATTTAACCTTAAAAGAACATATATTTGAGATTTCTTTCTGTTACAGACAAATGTGCAAACAAGACTTCCTATGCTTTAATCTTCTATAAAATTAAATAGATAAAATATTAGTCAAAACTTGTCCATTTCAAGCTTTGAAGGGAAAGGAATTATCAACGTGGGTTACCATTAAGATGTTTATTTTATTATCAACTCATGCTACTTTAGCACAGGTCCCGTTTTATGCAACGACATCGAGGGCCCTGTTTATAAGCTGCGCTATAGGCGCACTATTGCTCGAGACACCTATACGAACATAACGCACCTTAGAAAACAGGGCCCCTAGTTACTAATAACCAGAGTCAACAGTAAAATAGCCCATGTTCCATCAAAGATTTCAGTACAATTACCTGGTTACTTGAAAAATGTAAGATGCAACCTGGAAAATTAATATGGTGGGGAGGACTATGATAATTTTTAGTTAGATACCTACGACCTCCTTCTACAAAGCCAAACTAGCAGCTGCAGGTGTGGTAATGCCAACACAGCTCATTCACATGGCATCCACTAGCACAGGTTTGTAAAAGGGGGCCTAAGTCAAGTAATATGTATTTATTTTTATTTTTGTTACATTTGTACCCCGCTCTTTCCCACTCCTGGCAGGCTCAATGCGGCTTACATAGGGCAATGGAGGGTTAAGTGACTTGCCCAGAGTCACAAGGAGCTGCCTGTGCCTGAAGTGGGAATCGAACTCAGTTCCTCACTTCCCCAGGACCAAAGTCCACCACCCTAACCACTAGGCCACTCCTCCACATGCCAAATCAGGTTACAAATCTGCCTGGGGTCTCAGAAAAATTAGTATTGTAAGACTGTCTGAGAAAAATTATGAAAATGAGAAGAAAAAAAAAAGTTTGCATGAGGAACATTTTAAAAATCAAAATTTTCTGGAATTTCTCAGCTCTTTGGCTAATTAGGCAAGTCACGATTTCCCTCTACTTCCAGAACCTAGCTGTGACCAGCTAAATGTAACCATGCAGTTAAAAGCCAGAAAAAGAGCTAGACAACATCCTGGAAACCATCTGTGATGAACAATGAAGATCAAACATTACAATAATGGAATTACTCACCTAGCTTCAGCTCAAGAGCTACGATCAGGTAACTGTGCTTTCTAGCATGCAGCGGATGCAGGTGGTTTCCAGATGCTAGTTACATCACCGCATGTTTCAGATTCGTGAATGTCTTTGCAAGAGCTACCCAGTGATACGTATCAAAGTCGGGAGTCAGCACCAGTGGCAAAAAGACACAGGTGTCCTTTTACTAAACCGCAGTAAGAACTGACATGCGTTTACTGCAGCTTAAAATGCCTTACCATGGGGTGCACTCAGGCATCTCATGGTAATAGATTTTATTTTTTAGCACTGGTCAAGGGGAAGCAGGCATGTACTGTTCTAATCGGTTAGCGCAGCTACATCGGCGCACACTATCAGATTAGCAATAGTTAGCGTGTGAGCCCTTACCGCCTACAAAATGGGAAGGTAACACATGGCCAAAATGGGAAAGTAGCACATGGCCATTAATTAAAAAAATAGAAAACAACCATTTTACCCATGCAGTAACAGCCGTAGCATGCAAAAATAACCCGTGTAAGCACGCACTAAGGTCACTTTTTACCACAGTTTAGTAAAAGGGCCCCACAATGACTTACCATTACTAAAGTAGGAGGAAAAGGTCAGCGCTATGGCTGTGTGCATCTCAGGGATGTAATTACTGTTTAAAATGTTAACTATTTAAATAATACAATGATACATACAGATAAAGCCAGCTGCAGGTAGGGCCCTCACATCCCCCCCCCCCCCAACGTACCCGCATTCTCCCATTTTGATCTGATGTGCCTCCACGCACACCGACAAAGGCCCAAGCTTGCCACAATGCGAAGCACCACACAGCACACCAAAAAAAAAAAGAAATCTGGAATCTACACAGAGATGCCAAGTTACCCAGCACAAGGATAAAGATTTTGGGATAGTCCTGGATTTCTGATCATCTGGTGCATTATGGGACTTGCAACGCCAAACTTCAATGGGCAAAAATCAGACACTACAAATCCTACATAATATACAAATCCATCTACATGGCTGGATTTAGTTATCTGGAATCTAAATGGTGGAACTCAATACCCAAGGTCACAAGAAGCATTACAACCTATCTCCAGTTCAGGAAAGAACTAAAGACCTACCTCTTCAAGAAATTCTATGGTTAACTATTCTAATGTTCTAAACCACTTTGTAATTATACCGCATCAATGTAACATTGCCTAATTGTAAATGGTAAGCCACATCCATCACTATAACTTCAATCAATTGCAAATTATAAGGCATTTTGAACAAAAAATTGCTTTTGGATAATAGTGGGATACAACAATGAATAAACAAATAAATAAAATGTAAGTTCAAAGCCAGGACTGTCCCAAAATCTCCAACCTCGAACTGGATGACAGCATCTCTGCCTAAAAGCAGACTCTACCCTAGCTGCCCGCAACAGTGCTAAGAATGTTCAAAACAGTTAAATGACTGAACAGTAAGAATTTACTTACCATTCACTCATTTAATATTTACATCCCCACTGCTGCTGTGATCCTCAGCCAAACAGGATGAGGAATGCTTGACGTATTATTCACAGCTTTTACCTAGGAACGAGTGCTAAACATCACGTATCAGTCCCTTTAAACAGCCCTTAAGTAATTGGTTTCTCCACACGTGGAGACTAGTGGTGCCGGAGGACAAACCAATCATACGAATGCACAGGCAGCTGAAACAAACTGGCTGAAAGAGTTCTCCCAGTCCACCAGCTGATAAGTGAGGAACCGGATACTAATGGCCCTTTTACTACTACTGCTGCATGTCACCCACACCACTGCCTGTCCTCTGGCTCTTGACTATAATGTACTTACAGGGCCCATGAAGTGCTCCCTCTTTTTTTAAGTTTGGGCCATCACAAGAGGAAGTAGGGGAGTGCGCACAGCTGAAGGCTCCCCTAGGGCTGTGGTCTCCAACATGCGGCCCCAAGTCCTCGGTTATAGCTCTCAAATGGTCGGAAGAAATGGTCTACACTTCCTCCCTCTCCCTGCAGTCTGCATCCTCTCACTCTCAGGGGAAGCCGCCGTTTGCCCCAGGATTGGTAGCATGGAATTAGAAAAGGTTCAAAGAAGAACTACCAAAATGATAAAAGGGGATGGAACTCCTCTCGTATGAGGAAAGACTACAGAGGTTAGGGATCTTCAGCTTGGAAAAGGCAAAAGACAGCGGAAGGGGGATATGACTGAAGTCTATAAAACCCTGAGTGGTGTAGAACGGGTACTACTACTACATTTCTATAGCGCTACTAGACGTACGCAGCGCTGTACTTGAACATGAAGAGACAGTCCCTGCTCGACAGAGCTTACAATCTAATTAGGACAAACAAGAGATAATAGTGAAATATGCTATTCGGTACAGCTCTACTATTTACTGACACACGTAATGCCAGTTCACTAATGTCTTGGCGCATTATTTTATAAAAATATAGAAGTGAATTGATTTTTCACTCTTTCAAAAAGTACAAGGACCAGGGGATGCTCAATGAAATTACATGGAAATACTTTTAAAACAAATAGGAGGAAATATTTTTTCACTCAAAGAATAGTTCAGCTCTGGAACTCGCTGCCGAAGGATATGGTAACAGCAGTTTCCGTATCTGGGTTTCCTGGAGGAAAAGTCCATAGTCAGTTATTGAGATGGATATGGGGGAAGCCGCTATTTGCCCCGGGATTGGTAGAATGGAATGTTGCTATTAATTGGGTTTCTGTAAGGTACTTGTGACCTGGATTGGCCACTGTTGGAAACAGAAAACTGGGTTAGATGGACCACTGGTCCGACCCAATATGGCTATTCTTATGTTCTCTCACCCGTCCAAAGCCTCTCTATAGTGTCCCGCCTGGAAACAGAGGAGGCGGGACACTACAGAGAGAGGCAGGAAGATCAGGAAGTCTTGTGGGACTTGAAACTGCAAGACTTCCTGGACTTCCTGCACAGCGTGGCTCAAGTATTTGGAAAGCCCGATTGCTGTGCAGAGCCAGGAAAGCCATTTCAGAGGCAGTGCTGCGAATAAGGAGATAATGCTGGTGACTATGAGAGGGGGAAGGGGGCACGAGTGTGACTAGCTGAAGGCTGGGGGGGGCATGAGAGAGACTGAGCAAGGGTAAGATTGAAAGGAGGGGCATGTGAGAGAGAGTGACCAGGGGAAGGTTGGGAGGGGGGGGTGCATGAGAGAGACTGGGTTAAGGCTGGAGAGGGGCGTGAAAGATTGATGGGGACCCAGGCCATGATGATATGTGAAAAAAAGAGGCAGTTGTTTTACCTATCAAAGAAGTGCTGTCACACAGCTGACAGCATGCTTTGGAAAGGGAGATTGCTGGCTCTGCCAGCGACTTGCAAAGGCACCTTGAGGTACTGATTTACTAAAGTTTCTTTGCCCAGGGATATAGAATAAGAAAATAGCCTTAGTAAATCAGTTTCTCAAAGGTATACTGCTGAACCGGGAAGAGATTCCCCAACTCTCTTCTCCCCCCACCCAACCCAAGAAAAAAATAAAATTCACTGCGAAGAACGAAATTCAAGGAGTAGGAGAGGAGGGAAGGCAACAGTTTTGCCATGCAAAAGAAAACTCAGAACAGGCTGGGAAGATCTACAATGGCCCAAACGATATGTAGCACTGTGGAAGCAGTTTTTGAAGCAGCATGTCAGAGATGGGTGCTCATAACAAGTTCTCTTTCTTCCTTTTAGGGGTGGGTGGGCAAAGGGAGGTGTCAGTTGGGTTGAGTGGGTATGAGTGTTTGTTGGATCAGATGGATGGACAGTTGTGAGGAGGGAACAAACTGGTTGAGGAAATTTGTATCATCTTGAAAGAGCCAAGGCTCTTTCATAATGCGTAACCCTCTGGGGATGCGATTGTTATGTAAATATTGTATGATAGTAGCAAAATGTAACTCACTTTGAATCACATTCTTATTAAGTTGTATAACTTCAAACCATTTATCCTCCAAACTATCTGTATTGCCAGCATCTTCTTCCGAAGGAATGGTTTCTTGCAAAAGTCTTTGGAGACTTTCTTCATTAAAGCTCAACACATTTCCCCAAGGTTCGAAGGACACTGTCGTTCTTCAGAGAAGCAGACAAAAGATCAGAAGAACCAAAACTCCGCAGGGATAAAGACACTCAGGAAACAGCGAAGGTGACTCAAGAAGACGATAATACGATAATACTGTATAGTCTTGAGAGTTTATAACACATCAATAAAGACTCGACACAGTCGTGTTTCGGCCCTATGGCCTGCCTCAGGAGTCTATGCATCACTTAGTAATGGCTATGCATCCATCGTAATGCTCATTTCAATACTAATTGGCTCATTGGCATTAGTATACGATGCTCACTGTATGCTGCCACGAATAGAAAGCAGCTCACTGTACCCCTTTGTGCATCTCCCGCTAAATATCTTGCTCACTAGACCGGCTGGAACTGGTTGAAAATTCACATTGCTGGCATGGTAAGCTTTGTGCATCGGGGTCTCACTGTTTGCATGACAGGGTTTGCAATAGCAAAATCATGTTCCTAGTTTTGTTATTTCCTTTGGTTTACTAAATAATTGTCACTTACATCTTCCTTCCACTTGTATTTTTAACTGCCAGCATCAGATGCAACTGAGTAAAAAGTAATAAAGATTGGCAAAATTATTACTTCAGTAAATGTATAAGTAGTAAATGTTATCCTGTACTTTTTTACAAGTAAAACAACTTTTACTTGAGTATGTAGTAACTAGTTACATTTACTTAGCTACTACACAACACTGCTTTTCTGTTAGTGCCTGAGCGCTGATTAGCTCAGGCACTGATAGGAAAGTCGGCAGCACGCCGGTTTTCTAAGCCTAAGCCTCCCCCACCCAACCTGGTGGTCCAGCGGACCTCTCCCAACCCCCCACATATACCCGTAAAACATCCCTGGTGGTCCAGTGGATCCCCCTGCCTCCCAAAAAGAAATCAGCAGACCCCTTCCAACCCCCAACACCTAAAAACATCCTCAGTGGTCCGGTGGACACCCTCTCAACCCCCCCTCCCTCCCACACACACACACACACACACCCCTTAAAAAATCCCTGGTGGTCCAGTGGACCCTCCTACCCCCAACCTCCAAAAAGAAAATCACCTGGTGGCCCAGCGGGCCTATCAACTCAACCCAGCAGGCCGCCACGAGACCAGGCCGGACCCCCTAGTTATCACAAAGTCCTGGTGGTCTAGCGGAATTCACACCCCTCCCCCCCAGACCTCTGCACATACCTTAGCATCGGAGGCAGGACTGCCTACTCCCTCCTGCCTCTGGGCCTGCCTGTTTCAAAATGGCGGCACCCAGTCCCCGCCCGATGCATTCTAGGATGCATTGGAAGGGGCCTAAGCATCATATAAGGCATCAGGCAGGGGCAGGGCACTGCCATTTTGAAGTGGGCGGGCCCAGAGGCAGGAGGGAGTAGGCGGCCCTCCTGCCTCCAATGGAAAGGTATGAGGTGGGGTCTGGGGGGGTGGAGGGGAATTCCACTAAACCACCAGGGCTTTTGGGGGTGACTAGGAGATCCTAGGTGGTAGGGGACCATCAGGTGATTTCTTTTTCGGAGGCAGGGGGTCCACCAGACCACCAGGGACTTTTTAAGGTATGTAAAGGGGGGGGGGGGGTCGGGAAGGAATCCACTGGACCACTGGAGATGCTTTTAGGTGTTGGGAGGGGGTCCACTGGACTCTCTGGGGATTGTTTTTTTTGTTTTGGGGAGGTCAGGAGGGGTCTAGTCACTGGCCATACGCACAAGAGCTGTGCCTACTGCACGCTCAGACCCCTTTACCGACCGATGCACAACACTAACAGCATGCATATAATTTGCATGCTGTTAGTGTCGAGCATTGTTTTGTAATTCTGACTTGTTAATCAGCCGGTGCTTTTCTAGCACTGTTCCTTACAGCGCCGGCATTCTGTGCATCAGCCCTGGGTCAGACCAATGGTCCATTTAGACCAGTATCCTTTTCCTAACAGTGGCCAATCCAGGCCACCAGCAGTTCATAGTTCAGTTTTATTTGATATACCACATATTAGCAAAAGACTCCCAAAAAGCATCAAGGTTCCATGCTACTTAACCCTAGGGATAAGCAGCGGCTCTACCTAGGCTACCTTAATAACGGTTTATGTACTTTTCCTCCAGGAATTTGTTCAAACACCTTTTTTAAACCCAGCTACATTAACATTTTTTAACCACTTGCTCTAGCAACAAGTTCCAGAGCTTAACTATTCACTGAGCGAAAAAAATATTTTCTCCTATTTGTTTTACATGCAACTTATGGTGTGTCCCCTAGTCTTTGTTTACTCTTACAAAAAGTATAATCGATTCGCATTTGCCTGTTCCGTTCCACTCAGTATTTTATAGACCACTATTATATCCTCCCTCAGCTGAGTTAGGATTACCCCACAAGTTCAGCAGAAGATCCCCTCTAATTCCACCTATTGTTACCCCAGTTAATACCAGAGACGTGGATATTTCTAGAGAGCCAGTAGGTTCTAGCGAGGCCAACAACTGGTCAAGAGACCTCTGCTTCAGTTGGTATTAAAATCCTAATTACTCATTGTGCTCCCTTCCGGCCCCCAAGAAAGCATGGATATTCCTCAAGCTAAAAACTTGGGGGCCCTTTTACTAAAGGGTTGCCGCAAAACAACCTGGAACTACCGCATGGCCACCAGCAGTAGTTGCGCCTCGAGCACTCGCCATTTCCGGCACTACGGAAAATAATTCCGTTATTTCTAGCCCTTACCGCCACCTCACTGGGTAGCGGTAAGTAATCCCCCTTGCATGGCCACACGGTAAGAATAATCGTACTGAATGGTGTATCTTTTTACAACCTTTTTACCCACTGCAGTAAAAAGGGCCCTGGTGTGTGGCAAAAATGGTCCCTGCCGCTACCGCAGGGCCCTTTTTACCGGAGTTTGGTAAATGGACCCCTTGGAGACATTTCTTTGACTGATTTATGAAAACTGCAGAGTTACTTGGGAGGGGGGGGGGGGGAAGGATTTCTACTGACCAACTGTGTGACTTCACTATACACACATAGGTAAACCTGAAGAAAAAGGACAATAGAACTGATACGACCGAATCGCTATTCTTTTTTTTTTTTTTTTAGACTCTCAGACTTGTACTTTGCAAGCTACACAGCTTTCAGAAATTAGAGATAATCTTTTGATGCATCATAAAAAATTGGAAGCTACTGAAAATTCTGCTAGAGCAAAAAAAAAAAAAAAAAAAGTCTGTTCTTCCTTCATTTTTCTATAATGCAACTGCTTTTTCCGGATATCTTATTGAAAATTATATCCCCCCTGTTTACAAAGCCGCACGACAATGCTGACACAGCCCATTCAGTGTCAGCATTACCGCACCAGCAGCCGCTAGCATGGCTTTGTAAACAGGGAGGATAGTTAACATGTCCAGTGTGAAAGATATTGGGATTTCCAAACATGTCTCTAAACATTTTCTTTAATGTCAGGCTGACAGAGGATCCTGGAAATTTTGACCTTCCTGGGTTTTTGGAAACTTCACAGAACTACACTGCAGAAAGATCTACCCTCCTGGTCTCTTTTTCTTCATGAGCAAGATAAATTGCTTGTGGTTAAAGTCTTACTTTAGGTCAGCGGTTCCCAAACTGTGTGCCACGACACACCGGTGCGTTGCAGAGAACTCTCAGGGGTGCCGTGGCGCATCGCTTCCTACTTTCTCCTCCCGCAAGTCTGGCATCTGCCACTTCCTGCTTCTTTCCCCCCCACCGCCGCTGCAGTACTTGTAGCTTACATTTTCGGGTGCTGGCAAGTCACACAGGCACTGCAAGAACTTCCCTCTGCTGTGTCCAGCCCTCGCAACAAGAAGTTGCATCAGAAAGGGCAAGACGTGGCAGACTGAGAAGGCACCGGAGTGCGTGTGTGAATTGCGGACTGCCTGAAAACGTAAGCTGCAAGCACTGCAGCGGCAGTGGGGAAGGAGAAGGAAGCAGCAGCGATCCTGGACCTGCAGGAAGGAAGGTATTGGGAAGGTGTGCTGGTGTAAAAGGGAGATCTATTTGGCAGGGGAGGATCCTGGATCTGAATGAAGGTAGGAGTGATGCTAGATTTGGGGAAGGTGTGCTGGTGTAAGAGGATGGGGCTGCAACGAACCAAAAAAGTTTGGGAACTCCTGCTTTAGGTGAAAATTTTACAGGCAGAAAATTCTGATATTTCCTGGCATAGCTCATTCTACACAGCTTCAGCCCAGATTCTTGCTTTGGGTGCTTCCCCCCCCCCCCCCCCCCCCCCCCCGCTTTTTACTTGAGATTCCCCTATGTTTGATAAGCTTTTAGTGAAATCAGTCTGTTTTTCAAGATCCTGTGCAGTTAGAGAAGTTTCTTCAAGTAAAAAAAAAAAAGCCTAGGTCTATTATTTGCTTTTCTTCATGTAAACAGTTTGGGGCAGTATAGTGAGGGTGTTGTTAGTGAATTATGTGGGTATGGGTTTATCTATTCTATTTGACAGGGCTCTCTAGTCTCTCCTCATTATCTGCGCGTAACAGAGCATATCACAGCTTAAAGTGCCTTACCGTGGGGTGCGCTGAGTCCCGCAGTAATTTTGGCATGTTTTGCGTTAAGTGGTTAGCACAGTTACATAGCCACATGCTCACCGATTAGCACGGGATTAGCTTATAAGCCCTTACCACCTACGAAACGTATGTCGATAAGTGCTTTCGCACTAATGGGAAAATTAGTTCATGGCCATTAATTCAAAAAATATAAAACTCGGCCATTTTACCTATGCAGTATAAATGGACTCAGTGTGCAGGAATGACCCTGTAAGCACACACTAAGATCACTTTTTACCACAGTTTGGTAAAAGGGCCCCTTAAATGTTTTTTTCTTTCTTAGCATGCTTTGCACTTTGCCATTTTTTATGTTCTTGCTATCTTTTGATTTTATTTGGAATATAATATTTCCCAAGTAACAGAAAAGTTAACGAGTAACAGACTCGCTTCTGTATTATTGAATACTAGTAAAAAAGGCCTGTTTCTGACACAAATGAAACGGGCACTAGCAAGGTTTTCCTCGGAGTGTGTATGTTTGAGAGAGAGTGTGTGTGAGAGACGGAGTGTCTGTGTCAGAGAGAGAATGAAAGAGAGACAGAGACTGTGTGTATGTGTGACAGAGAGAGAGAGTGTGATAGACAGAGAGTGTATCAGAGAGAGTGTGTGCCCCCACCCCCCTCTCGCAGGGTCCCCCTCCCCACCCCCACCTCTCTGGTCTCAGGACCCCCTCCAGCCATCGATGTCCAGCGACCCTCCTCTCTCCCTGCCCCCCCTGCAGCCACCCATGTCCAGCGACCCCCCCCCCCCCGGCCTATCAAACCCCCTCGCCACCCCCAGCTGCCACTGGTAACGCTGTCCGGCCACTGCTGCTTCTCCTGTTGAGCAGCAGCGGCCGCTACAAAAAAAAAAAAAAAAAGCAATAAATGTTTTTAAACCTGAAACGCGGCACCGTAGACAGCCATCAGGCATTGGCTGTCGGATCTGCAGCTGCTCCTCCTCTCGCCTCTCACATCGCTGCGCTCCTCCGGGGTCTTACTCCAGGGGCAGTGACGTGGAGGCGAGAGGAGGAGCGGCTGCAGAACCAACAGCCAATGCCTGATGGCTGTCTACGGTGCCGCGTTTCAGGTTTAAAAACATTTGTGGCTTTTTTTTCTTTTTGTAGCGACCGCTGCTGCTCAACAGAAGCAGCAGCAGT
The DNA here is from genome assembly GCF_901765095.1 of Microcaecilia unicolor. Taxonomy (NCBI): domain Eukaryota; kingdom Metazoa; phylum Chordata; class Amphibia; order Gymnophiona; family Siphonopidae; genus Microcaecilia; species Microcaecilia unicolor. Next base: position 285,925,818 of record NC_044037.1, on the reverse strand, counting down.
GGCTGGACAGCGTTACCAGTGGCAGCTGCAGGTGGCGAGGGGGTTGATGTGCTTGGGAGGGGGGGTGTTTGATGTGCCAGGGGTGGGGGCTTGGATGATGCGCGGAGGGGGTGTTTGAGCAGCGCACTCACAGCTGATTCCCAGGCATGGGGAGGAGTAGGGAAACACGCGAAGCAAGTTGCTCCGCGTGTTTCCCTACTCCTCCCCCTGCCTGGGAATCAGGTGTGAGTGAAGTCAGCCTGGCTACGGAGCCTAGCTCAGCAACCCCAGGAGCCACAGACACAGGCAGCTACTTTAGAACGTCGGAGGTGAGAATTATTATATAGGATAATATTTCTAAATTTCTAACTTAAAAAAAAAAAAAAAAAAAAAGAGAAGAATTGTAACGGCTCCAAAGAGAGCTGTAGTCCATGCTCAACCAAGGACTGTTTCTTTGATAGCTTGGCAAACCCCCCCCCCCCTCCTTTACAAAGCCACGCTAGCAGCTGCTGGTGCGGTAATGCCAACACAGCTCATTCAAAGTGAATGGGTTGTGTCGGCACTGCTGTGCAGCTTTGTAAAAGGAGGGGGGTGGGTTAAGAAGGTTAAAATAGCACAGGAAAAAAAAGAAATCAGGGAAGCTGCACAAATGCAGACAAAGGCTCAGGGTGTTTTAGCCCTAAGAAGGAAGGGCTGATATAGCTGTAAGCCTTGAAAATAAGCTGTAGGAAACTATTCGACCAAAAAATAATAATAAAAATAAAATAGAAACTAAGGGGTCCTTTTACTAAAGGCACACTAAATGATAAGATAACCATTATATTCCTATGGGTGTCTTATTTAGTGCGCCTTAGTAAAAGGACCCCTGAATGTTCTTTGTGAAGACCTTTCTTTTTCAAAAATATTTCTTTTGAAAGGTTACAGCATTTCACTTATACAGAACAGTCAAGTTATCTAGTTCCTGAAGGGAACTTTTCAGTCAGACCTGGTTTGGAATTTATTTCCCAAAGCTGTTTGGTATTTGTAGTCTCTGATTTTACCTATTGAAATCAGTGCTGCGAGTCATATAATGCATCAAGAGGCAGTTGTCAGAAATCCAGAACCAGATAAAATGATAACGTAGCAGAAATTTTACAAGATAAGATTCAATTATCCAAGACAAAAAACGGGTGAGGTTTTGCTATTGATCCTATTTTTAAATGTATACCATCAAGTTCCCCAAACAGCACAAAACAGGTGCACTGTGCTGACAATTTCAGAATGCAAGAAAAACAGTGCAGAAAAATCAATTTGTTGCATACAGATAATGTGGGGTTATAGATCAGAGTGATGATGCTGAAGTAACTTATCCCAAAGAGGGAGCAGCTTAAAAAGAGGGAAGAACTGAAGACCTAGATAAAGCTGACATTTTCTCTGACTTAATAAACCTCATTGTGAAGTCATTCATATCTCTTACCATGTTCCCTGCCTACCAATTTGAACACTTTAGTGCCAAAACTGTCAATATATACAAACAAAGGTCAAACAAGTTAGTGCATTTGTATCACCTCTAAGACCAGTAAAAAAAAAAAAAAAGGTCTAGGTTTCAAAAGCACTGCTCCCTTCATCAGGTCAAAGCTATCAATACAATCCTATCCTATATAATAAAAAGCACCCTCAAAATTCTGAAGCTGACTCCGTGGCTTCAGTGAAGGGTTTGAAGCTTCTGAAATTCAGGCTCCATCTCTGTAAGCTCCGCCCTCGAGTACTTCCGGGTTCATCACAAGCAGAAGTAACCAACCACACGAGGTTTCTCGGCTTCAGAATGTTGGAGGTGCATTCTATTAAATAGGATTGGTCAGTTCCTTGAAACACAGCCAGAGCTCAGCATCCTGCACAGTAACGCTCAGACACCAGAGAGAGAGAGGGGGGGGGGGCATGACACCAGAGAGAGGGAAGGAGGGGGGCATCTCTGTCACACACACACTCTCTCTCACAGTCAGTCACACTGTCTCTCACACACTCTATGTCTCACACTATCACATTCACTCTCTATGTGTCACAAAGTCACTCACACACTCTCTTGGTCTCATACACTCAGTCTCACAGAGAGTCTGTGTCACACACACACTCTCTCTCTCGCACACATTGTATCTGTGTGAAACACACTATCACACACTGTCTCACATACGCACTTGCACACACTCTCATTCTCACACACACACTCTCTCTCTCACAGACACACTTGCACCCAGACTCACTCTCTCTCTCACACACACACTCGCACATTCACTCTCTCTCACACACAGTCACTCTCACATACGCTCTCTCAAACACACACACTCCGAGGAAAACCTTGCTAGCGCCCATTTCATTTGTGTCAGAAATGGGCCTTTTTTTTACTAGTAATTAATAAACCTGTTATTGCTGCATATAATAAAGAATACGCTACAGTGAAAGCCTTGAGGGGTGAAACTCAAAACCACTACTGAAATGCTTAACATACTTTTCTATGACCACTAAGTATGCTGTAAACACTTTGCCATTCTTAATCATTCACTGGCCAAGTCTCTTGTAATAACCTAGGGCAGGCTTTCAGTTGAAATTAGTGCTTTTTTTAAAATATTCCAATCTGTGTTACTGTATTAGAACAATGCATAATGAACAAGAACAAACAAGAAAACCAAATTCTTGCATAACATACCCCAAAGAACACCCCCACACATACCTTCCACAAAGTATCAGTCAATGTAGAACTGTGGGGCAGCACAATGCTTGGACTCTCATAGCCCTGTCCACCAGCTGAATAGAAATCCTGCCATGATTTTAGTGTTTATATGGCATTCAAAAATCAAAGCACTTTCCAGACACTTAAATATAATAATAAAAATTTGTGAATCCTGTATTCCACCTACTGCTCTGGCCTCCTTTTATAGCCTAGGATAAGGCTTCTGTCTGAGTGGGGTTGGAGGGAGCGCTAGACCACCAGGGGGTGCTGGAGGTCCACCGGACCTCTAGCCCTCTCTATCCGGGGGGGGGGGGGGGGGTTGGAGGTCCACTGGACCTCCAGCCCCTTGTATCTGGGGTGGGATGGGGGCCTGCAAGCATGCAGATGCATGCTAGACAGGGCTCCCCATTCCTCTGCAAACCCTAATGCCAGCTCTGAGCTGGCATAGCGTTTGCCGCAGCAGCACCCTTGTTTAGCATGCTGCCTGCTGAGCATTGAGAAGGAACAGTTAATGCCCTGTTTAGAATGCTTTTGCTTGCTACTTGAAGTCAGAACCGGCTCTGATCAGGGGATGGGAGCAAACGCCAGCGTTAGTATGGCGCTAACAGTCTCTAACACCCACATTTCTTCTGAATTAAATAAGATAAGGCACTGCAAAAGAGATACACTCACTGAAAGGAGAACACAAAACGTGTCCTCCCTGCTCTGCGGAAAAAACAAGACTGAGGGACCTGCGCTCATGGGGCAGGCAGAAAGACACAGTACATGTGCAGTGGGACACTACTAGAAAGTTCTTAGTCTCGCTAGTCAAGAGTCCGACCCAGGCTCCATCGGATGACATCACCAATCTATGAGAATATGAAGGCCTACTTGTCCTCGGAAAAGTTTGTTTACATGCATATTTATATGCTCTACACATGCCACAACACCTGGGAAAATACAGGCCATCAAAACATGCTGCATAATTTTCTGCTAGTTGTATTCTAGCAAAGGTGCTTTACATACATTCCTGCTGCCTAAAACTAGGTGGTTCCTTACAGAATGTGTGCTGAATTGTGCACCCATAATCATTTTGAAAAAGTTGGCTCCCAGGTGCACAAGGACAGAGAATGAGAAAACAGCCTTGGTAAAATAGGCCCTAAAGAACTGCAGCAGACCTCAGAGGAAACATCCCATCCCATCCTTCCTCAAAAGCAGCAAGGGTGGGAAATAAGGAGTGGCAATGGAAGTCCTACTTGCTGGCTCTAAGTCAAAGAAAATTTGTCAAGCCCCGTGCTAGGATGTGTAAGGTCCTGATAGGCAGTTCTCACCCCAGCCAGCAAGGGCTGCTGTGGAGCTCTTGGACTAGCTGTTAGTCCTCCAAGCTCTGTGGTCCACACTTCCTGCTAGCAGTCATCTTGTTTCCTGTCTAGGAGATATATATTTCCAGCCTCCAGCTTGCAAGAGTGTGGTTTCTTCCTTCAGATAGCCACTTTGTTGACAGTTCATCAAACCAAATCTAGTTTTCTTACACTCTTTCTTGTATGAAATTGCCTTGTTCAGGTTCCTGAATTCCTACCTATTCAGCTCAGATTCCCCTCTAAAGTTCTACTGTCCGTTTCAGTTTGTTGGTGCCAGCACCTGTTGTCAATCAGCTTCAGTTTCATTAGACTTCTTTGACAGCTAATTTAAAGTGCAGGTCTTTGGCACATTTCTAAGTGTTCTCAGCATCTGACAAATATGTCTGAGGTGAGTGACCCCCAGTTTGACAATCTTATCAGCAGCCTCTTCCAGCGATTACATTATATTTAAGAGAGAGTGGTCAGTCCCTCTAGTTTTATAAGCAGTCTATTTGCCCTTTCAGTTTTTTTACACTATAGTTACTTTATTATGTTTTCCTTACTAGTGTTTGTTTCTTGTTTGGCCCATCATACTGGTTCATGTACTAGTCTATGCTATAATATAAAGCACTGTTTTTGTTTTGTATGTTACTTACAGGGGTTTAGAGCCTTCCTCTTATAAAAAGTGAAGGTAGGTTCCTCTGGATGGAGGTAAATTGTAGAGCTAAATGCACACAATACATACACATGTGCTGCTTTTTTCAATTAATTGTAAATTGTATTTCATCTTTTTAAACTTGCTTGGAAATACAGATTTTGATTCAACATGTTTATTTGTTGCCTCTGATGCTAACATATGCTGGGCCAAGTTAGATGTCTTGTAATTGGAAAATGTCTTCTTTTAAATTTTAATTAATTGCCTTATTTTGCAGCCAGACTCCACAGTGCATTGGGTCAGGTGCTGCCATTATTCAAGATAGCACCACAAAGGCCAGAATAAGTGAATATCTTTCCTGCCTCCCAGCTGTTGAAGGTACGTGAGGAAGGGGTCCTGGAAGGAGTTGGTCTTGAGCTCTCAGTCAATTTTTTTGAGGGGGGGAAGGGTCTGCAAAGGGCTATGGGACACCAGAGAAATTGTTTGGTCGAGAGTTTCAGGGAAGGTATTTGAAATGTCAGGGGATGGTCCGAGTCCTACTGGGCCACCAGGGCATTTTGGGGGGTAGGAATAGGGGTCTGAAGTCAGGGAGTCCATCCCCCCTCTGGTCAGTGCTTGAGCCAAACTCTGCTCACACACTGAAAGGAAGGTAAACATTTTATTCACTAAGCACCAAATGTCTGCATATTATAGCGATGTGTACTTTTTCTTCTGACTTATCACACTTTTTAATGAAGCTAAATTTTTAGCTCAGACATTAGAATGCTGTGCATTGGAGCTTAGTGCAACATTCTCTGCCTGGGCAATAATTCCAAATAGAGAGGAAAAACACCATATACAGGACTCCGCTTTAATCCCCACATTTATTAACCAACCATGCTTTGTAATAACTAGTATCTAAAACACCAATTACACAATGTTATATATCAGTTGAAATCAAACATTAAAACTGGCTGCATTGCAGGGGCGAAACTACACCAATTGGTGCCAGTCTTTTTAGTTACGCTGCCTTCATGCTTGTCTTGTTTCCGCTTGGGACTCAGAGAACCTGCTTGCTACTGACATACCTCTCCTGCATCTGTAGCCCTGCGACTGCTGCTGATATTGCATGCAGGCATCTCTAGCCTGCCCTGCTCACATGGCCTGCACAGCTCTGGTCTCCTCTGCCATAACCTTACTGCACCAGACGAAGTGTGTGTGAGGCTTGTGCTCCTAGCACCCGGACTCAGAAACATGCAGCAAAGTTGGGGAGTTGAGTGCCCAGATTTCTCCAGCACTGTTCATCAGACCCCACTCCCACAATGGGCACTGCAAGGAGCCAGCTTGAGCCACCAGCACTCTGTATCATTTGCAGTACCTTCCGGGGGGGCAGCAGACTTCTAGGATGGGTTTCTGGGTGAGGGTGGCCCTACAGTGCCCAGGGGGGGAGGAGGGAAATTGGGAAATGGCAGGGCTGATGCTAGCTACAGCAGAAGGGAAAAGACATCAAAAGGTATTTACCTGTTTTATGACTATAGCTTAATCAGACATTTACATCTATTATAAAGCAAAGCTCGAAGGATACTATGATGTGTTGAAATGTTTGCCATTATAGTAAGCTTACGCCCGGTCAAGTTTAAGATATAGGATAAGGTAACTATATTTTAAAATGTCGGCACTTCCATAAAGTAAGTGTGGGGTCTGTTGATGCAGGATGGTTATTGGGCAGATTATTTACTTATCCGTCATCAAGTGCACTCTATGGCATTATTTAGTAGTATTCCAAGTAACACTACTCATACCTATATACATAGTGCCTAACCAAAATGTCAGGTCTGGCTATGCCATTGCTGTATTGCAATGATGCTTTAATATACTAATCCCAATACAGGTAATATTCTACTCAGTGCGCACTTAGATTTGGAGAAGGCAAAACACAGAACATGACAGTAGGTAAGAACCACTTACTCTGTTCATTCCTGCTGCACTGCAGAACAAATCTGAATGCCAGCCAAAATGTTTTGGCTCTAGTTTGGGTTTTTGTCATGTGTACATCCCCCCACACACACTTACTTGTTTTGGTTTTCTTTTCTATCTTGTTTTTTCTTTCCCTTCATCTCTCCAGCTACAATCACCCTGCAATCCCTCTTCTGTTTGGCACACGTCTGTACCTCATGCCCCATCGTATCCTGTTTTCTGATCTTTCTGTATCCCTACACTTTTTTTTTAATCTAAATCTTAGTTGCCAAGCTCTTGACCAGTTCACATAGTAGAAATGAATAGTGATTTAAGAAGATTTGAGCAGTGACAACTTTGTTGCATATATCTGTATCCTCTGCAAAAAAAAAAAAAAAAATTAATCAATCTTTCTGCAATAGACCTGTGAAAACAGGAAGTTGCTTCAGAAGGTGGGACCAGGCAGAGGGAAGGCCCAGGAGCAGGCTTCTGGGGAACCTGTTGGTGGCTGCTGGCTCCATAAGGTAAATACCATGATAGGGGGGGAGAAGAAGCCAAAGGGCCAGACCGCAAGAGAGAGAGAGAGAAAAGAAATGTCAAATGAGTAGGAGGCCCTGGCAAGTGATTTAAAAGAAGACAGGGAAATATAAACCAGAGTCTGGGACCCTAATGATTTGAAAAAATAACGTGGCCAGACAATGAAAAGTTGAAAAAATAATTTTATAATTAGATGTCGTCCTATTTGAAATGTGTATCCTGACATGGCTGGGGTCCAGGGCTGAAATATGGGAGCAGAACACCAAAGCCCAGGCCGTGCCTTCTTCAGTTCCAGCAGGCCTAGGCCTCTCGCTAGCCAGGGGGCAGCTATCCTACTTGCACTTCCCTAACACCATCCCTGGTATGTGTGATCTTTATAATTTTGTACAGTATAGGAAGAAATGCATCTTTCTATTTCTTGGTGTGGCTTCTTGGAATTTTGGTTTATGTATATCATTTTTGGTCAGCTATTATGTATTTAGCATTTGTGTTCTGTGTGTGTGACCAAGGTATTCTGTTAGCATTAATTTTCTATGTAGTATTCTGTAGTAATTTAGCTTGTTCAGTAATCTTGATTATGGAGGGGCGAGAGAGCTTTTGTTTATGTTCTGTATTGTTTGTGATTTTATAAATTTCTTTTTCTACTTTACTACTACTACTACTTATAATTTCTGCAGCGCTGTACACTTGAACATGAAGAGACAGTCCCTGCTCGACAGAGCTTACAATCTAATTAGGACAGACAAACAGAACAAACAAGAGATAAGGGAATATTAAAGTGAGGATGATAAAATAAGGGTTCTGAACAAGTGAATAAGGGTTAGCAGTTAAAAGCAGCATCAAAAAGGTGGGCTTTTAGCTTAGATTTGAAGACAGCCAGAGATGGAGCTTGACGTACCGGCTCAGGAAGTCTAGTCCAGGCATACGATGCAGCAAGATAAAAGGAAGGGAGTCTGGAGTTACGGAACAAACAATGATTTAAATATAAAATCCTAACTGTTCGAGCTTGACCGGATGGGATCAGACAGAGCCTACAGGGACAAACTTTGTCCCCATGTCACTCTCTAGGTATGAATGCTCTCTTTCTATACTTCAGTATAACAATAGGGGATAAAAGTTCCCCAAAGAAGGTGAATTAAAATCTTTTTATGTATAAGCAGGAGGTTAACAGAACAGCTTCCAAATTAAGCCAAAAGGTATGCACAACAGCATGGTACCTGAAAGACATCCTGTAGTGCAGAGAGCTACACTGGCTGTTTTGTTTGAAACATTTAATTAAAGAATATACATCACAAAATTTGAAAGGCATCATTCCTACACTATTAAACCACCATAAATATGACACACATATACACAAGTCCCCAAAATCTACAGAAATTTTTATGACAAAGAAAGAAAATGCAACCTTATACGGAGTGAGGAGTGGCCTAGTGGTTAGGGTGGTGGACTTTGGTCCTGGGGAACTGAGGAACTGAGTTCGATTCCCGGCACAGGCAGCTCCTTGTGACTCTGGGCAAGTCACTTAACCCTCCATTGCCTGCCGCATTGAGCCTGCTATGAGTGGGAAAAAGCGCGGGGTACAAATGTAACAAAAATAAAATAGATACTATTGGAGATTCTACATGGAATGTTGCTACTATTGGAGATTCTACATGGAATGTTGCTATTCCACTAGCAACATTCCATGTAGAAGGCTGCGCAGGCTTCTGTTTCTGTGAGTCCGACGTCCTGCACGTAGGTGCAGGACGTCAGACTCACAGAAGCAGAAGCCTGCGCGACCACATTGGTGATCTGCAAGGGCCGACTTCTACATGGAATGTTGGAATAGCAACATTCCATGTAGAATCTCAAATAGTAGCAACAGTGGAGGAGGAGTGGCCTAGTGGTTAGGGTGGTGGACTTTGGTCCTGGGGAACTGAGTTCGATTCCCGGCACAGGCAGCTCCTTGTGACTCTGGGCAAGTCACTTAACCCTCCATTGCCTGCCGCATTGAGCCTGCCATGAGTGGGAAAAAGCGCGGGGTACAAATGTAATAAAAAATATAAGGTTACTAAAAGAAACTCAGTATAAATCTTCAATAAATAACATTCAGCCAGATGTTCCAGGAGATAAAAGATCCTGTGAGGCTGCCTCATCAACAACTTGATTAGCAGCTTCCATTTCTTGCACACCAGCTCTATAAACTTCAATAATACTGTTCTGTGCTATAAACTCCCCCCCACCCCATGGAGAACTTACAAAGCTGGAACAAACCAGGTAAGGTTACTGCTACAGTTGATTAGGAACTTCTTGGGAGTACAGTGGTAACCCCCTTCCCTCTCACAGCTTTCCCAGAATATACCCCCCTTTCTGCAATGACTTTAGCAGAGAAGAATCTCCATAAATTGTTCTAGAGATTTAAAAGTTATCAAAGAGCGGAAGCCTCGAGAAGAATGACTCCCAATAGGAGACTAAAGGCCCAAAATAGGGTCTCAATGTTCCTTCACTGGAGGAAACAAAACTAATAGCCACCTGTCTATTCCCAATAGTGATGAGTCAATCAGGGCTGGAGTGGGATGGGTGTGCGGACAAGGGCTGAGCCTTCAGAGATACTTTGTTTTCCGTTCCTCTTAACCATTATAGTAGTATTGTTTTATTAATAATCAACCCACAAACACCCAATGGGGCTCCCTAAGGGGAATGGTCCTTTGGCTGCACACCTTGCCCCCCCCCCCCCCCATAAATCAACTGTATCACTCAGAATAGGAGAGCCCATACTCATCAGTACTTCCTTTTAAAGCAAGAGCATAACAAAGGTAAAATTCTGTCTTACCTGATAATTGTATTTCTTTTAGTCATAGCAGATGAATCCAGAAACTGATGACTTATGCCCATCTACCAGCAAGTAGAGATAGAGTACAGAACTTAACTCATCCATATAGGATGGTAACGCTCCTGCAGCCCAATGATCAAAGGTAAATGTGAGTGCTAGAGGCCACTAGTGCCTGTGTTTACCTTCGCACACATGATCATCGGGCAAACAGCACCAACAGCGCTCTGATCGTAGGGGCGGAATAGTGCCTTAACCCTATGCCAGCTCAGAGCTGGTGTTACGGTTAAGGCTCTGTTCCTGCCCCGTCAGGCAGCCTGGGCTGCCACCATGTCCTGGGGGTCCACTGGACCCCCCAGACCCCCACCATTGCTTCGACCCTAGTGAACTAGTGCCCCCTTGTCCTGGTGGTCTACCAGCCCCCTCCCCCTGTACCTCCATGATGCAGAAGGGAGTAGCACACACCCTCCTCGTCAAGCGCCCTGCGCATCCCTACCATATAAGGGAGAAACTCCCCAAGTGAGATCTGGAGGAACCGGAAGCTGAAACAGCAAGTCTACCATAGAAACATTGTAGATGGCAGCAGATAAAGACCTCTGTATGGTCAATCCAGTCTGCCTAACAAGACAAAATCACTACATATGTCTGCCCAGCACGGTCCTTGTTCTAAAGTTTCTGAAGTTAACGTCGAAGCACCTGAAAAGCACCACTCCAGCCCATCCGAATCTATTCTGCCATGATCAGGGCACAGACCTTAGAGGTCTGCTCAGCACTGGCCTTGTTCGCCATCTTCTGAAGCTGTCCAGCCACGACCTGAGCATGGACGCAGAGGTTTGACCAGTACTGGCTTTTCTTCTCAATTACCAGTGTTGCTTCTGAATCTCTGCTAAGCTTCTTTAGATCTATTCCTTCTAAACAGGATTCCTTTGTTTATCCCACACATTTTTGAATTGTTACCGTTTTCATCTCCACCACCTCCCTCAGGAGGGCATTCCAGGTATCTACCATCCTCTAAGTGAAAAAAAAAATACTTCCTGACATTTTTCCTGAGCCTGCCCCCTTTCAACCTCAATTCATGTCCTCTAGTTCTTGCACCTTCCTGTCTCTGGAAAAGGTTTGTTTGTGGATTAATACCTTTCAGATATTTGAACATCTGTATCATTATCACCCCTGTTTCTCGTTTCCTCCAGAATATACATGTTCAGGTCAGTAGGTCTCTCCTCGTACGTTTTGCAATGCAAATCCCAGTTTCTTTGAACTGCTTCAAGTCTTTTTACTTCTTTAATAAGCTACAAGCTCCAAAACTGAACACAATACTTCAAGGGGGCCTCACCAATGACTTGTAGAGGGGCATCACCATCTTCTTTCTACTACTGGTTATACCCCTCTCTATGCAGCCTAGTATCCTTCTGACCACAGCCTTGTTTCATAACCTTCAGATTCTCAGACATCATCACCCGAAGGTTCCTCTCCTGAGCCGAGCTTACCAATCTCTCCCCTCATATCTGGTACATTCTCTTTTGGATTTCTGCACTTCTTGGCATTCAGTGTTAAACTGCCAGACCCTCGACCATTCTTCTAACATTTGGAGATCCCTTCTTATGGTTTCTACTCCCTCAAGGGTATCCACTCTATTGGCTATCTTCATGTCATCCACAAAAAGGCAAACTTTTCCCTCTCTACGATTCCATGATATGTCTGTGCATATTTATTTCATTGACAATAACATCACTCTGTATTTGTTTTCCACTGGAGGTGGCCATCACCTCATGGTACTATGTAAGCCACATTGAGCCTGCAAATAGGTGAGAAAATGTGGGGTACAAATGTAACAAACAGAATTTGTACAAGTACCGATCCCTGAGGCACTCCACTACTTGCCTTCCTTTCCTTTGAGTGGATTCCATTTACACCACCCTCTGCTGCCTGTCAGTCAACCAGTTTCCTATCCAGTTCACCTCTTTGGGTCCTAAGTTCAGTCCTCTCAGCTTATTTATGAGTCTTCTGTGAGGGACCATTATCAAAGGCTTTGCTGAAATCGAAGTAGATTACATCTAGCATATGTCCTTCTTCCAGTTCTTTGGTCACCCAGTCAAAGAAGTCAATAAATCGTTTGGCAGGATTTTCCTTGATATTGGCGTACCACTGCCGCCTGGGCCAGTCTGGTGCAATTACCAACCAACTACTGAACTTGTCCAAGAGGAGAGTAAGATTTCTAATACTGATGTTGTAATCCATCTGGGGACAAATGACCTGGCCAACAATAGCAAGCGTTCCAGATGCTTTGGAAGGGACTGAAGTCTTTGGTTCAGACTGCAACTTTTTATGAAGTCATTCCTACATGTCGGGATGGAAAGGAAAGACTATGTAAAACAGAGGAATTCAATAAGTGGCTCGAATCTTGGTATAAAGAAGGCGGCTTTAAATACATAGCAGAATTTGTGAGAAGAAAAAGGATCCTTAGGGACAAATTCAGACAGTATGTTTCTAGTCATTTAAAGTAGAAGGTGGTGGTCACAAAAGGAAACATGGGAATTCAGAAAGTCACCCCAGAAAAAAAACATGATGGTAGAGGGAAAGATCATGTAAATGTAGAAAACCATACTACTACTAACTATTGCTTATCATTGCTATAGCGCTGCTGGATGTACACAGCACTGTACACTTGCAACCATCCAAACTCACTTAGCACATGGAAAGCAATGAGCACAAATGCTTGCAGTTAAGTAAAAAGGTTCAAGATTTGCAAGCCCTGATGTTTGAGGAAAACTTGGATATCGTTGCTTTTGCAAAGACATAGTTCAATGATTCCCATGAATAAGATACAAGCATTCAGGGCTATAATATTTTTAGGAAGGACAGGGAAAGCCGAAGAGGTGGAGGAGAGGCACAGTATGTGAAAAACAATATTAGACGCCAACACACACAGAAGGTGTTCTCTCCACGAAAGAACAATGAAGCAAGGAAAACAGTGGATACAAAAAAGTCCTCTCTCAAGTGGTGTCTTCTGAAACAAGTTCTTTATTGCAAAACAATTAAAACAAAATGGCCGTCGAGAATTGAAGTCTCGGCGGCCATTTTGAATCTCGCCGAGACCGTCAGGCTGAATACAGAAGGATGGAGAGCAGCGCGCTGGGCAGGAAAGAGGGGGCTCTTTCCTGCCCCGACATCACTAGACCACCAGGGAAGATCGCGTGAGTAGGGAGAAGTGGTGACAGGGCCGGGGGGGAGGGCGATCCCGAACTCGGAGAGAGGGAGGGCGGGTGGGCGATCCCGAACTCGGAGGGAGGGAGGGAGGGAAATCTCTACATTCAGACTATAAGACGCACCCCCCATTTTCCTCCCAAATTTGGGGGGAAAAAAGTGCGTCTTATAGTCCGAAAAATACGGTATATGGATTGTCCTGGAAAGAGAAGATAGAACCTGTATCCACATGGGTGTTATCTACATACCTCCAAGCACAAATGAAGAAGCTGGACAAGGATCTGATTAGAAGATATTCATAAGCTTGGTATGAAACAATTGTTGGGAGATTTCAACTTGCCTGATGTGGATTGGAAGTCCCGTCAGCAGAATCAGAAAGAAGTAGAGAGATGGTGGATGCATGTTTGTGTTTTTCTCAGACAAATGGTAACGGAACCCACAAGGCAAGGGTCAATACTGGATCTAGTGCTCACAAAAATGGAGGAAGTGTTTCCAATGTCCGTGTGAGTAAGTGATCATCACACAATATGGTTTGATATAAGAGCAAAAGCAGAGTGTTGACGCATAAAACACCAAAGTACTGGAGGTCAGCTGTACTGATTTTGGTAAAATGGGAGAATACCTGAAGAAGGAGCTGATGGAATGGATGGGTATAGGTAATGTGAAAGTGCAGTGGTCCAAGCTGAAAACTGCTATAAATATGGAACTTCAAATTGGTATAACTTAAACTAAATTTTTTTTTATTATTACATTTGTACCCTGCACTTTCCCACTCATGGCAGGCTCAATGCGGCTTACATGGGGCAATGGAGGGTTAAGTGACTTGCCCAGAGTCACAAGGAGCTGCCTGTGCCTGAAGTGGGAATCGAACTCAGTTCCTCAGTTGCATTCAGCTTAAGAAGTCAGATATAAAACACATAAAACACTAGGGTATATACTGAACACTACTATCTGCTTAAGTAACATACTGGGACAGCCCAAGTTCCCTCAAGCCCAGTATCCTGTTTCCAAGAGGGACCCAATCCAGGTCCCAAGTAACTCACGGGATTCCCATGCTGCTTATCCCAGATTTCCAGAAGGAAGCTCTCTGGAACAATGCAACTGCTGAGATGAGCATTAGCAGTGCACCTGAGGCTACGATAATCCCAACAAACCTTTGCACGATGTTTATTCCTCTCATAGCATGCTCTTATGCTGCTACCCTAACCTTTTGCAGCTCAAGTGACCAGAGTATTGTACTATTTTAGGACAACAGGATAAGCCAAATGGAAAGATAGGGCTTTAACTTTTTTTTTTCCAAGCACAGTATACAGTACATTACTTTGATTACTTTATTTATTTTTTGTCTATTAGATTGTAAGCTCTTTGAGCAGGGACTGTCTTTCTTCTATGTTTGTGCAGCGCTGCGTATGCCTTGTAGCGCTATAGAAATGCTAAATAGTAGTAGTAGTAGTAGTACATAAAGTATATGTATTTAATTTATTCCCTTGGCTCCAGAGCCACCATTCACGTGCTGCAAGAGTCCCTCCACTGTTTAGTTTCTAAGAAATGCTCTGAAGTTCTAACAGTTGGTCAGAAGCTTTATGGCAGGGTAGGGCGAGCCACACGTTTCTCTTGTGTTAAATAGATGTGTTCAGCTAATATGAACATTATTTTTTTACTAGTTGTATTCGTGTATTAATATTGTCTTGTAATGCTTCTTCATAATTTGTTACGTAAGCCACATTGAACCCGAGCTTTCTTGGGAAAATGTGGGGTAGAAATGTCATTTACTTCACATCCCCCTTAGAACTATTTTTATTTCCCCATCTAAAGAAACAGTAGCAGTAAAGTCTGGACAACGCGGTGGTATTTTTTAGCTTCTCTTATCTAGTCAGAGAACTGCTTGTAATCTTAAAATAATTTTTTTTCAAGGATAAATGTTTTTAAGTTACAGATAATTCATCTGGTATGAACTTTACTGACTTGCCATTTTCAGGATGCGTATTCTCTTTCTTATACTCTTCCCTCATACACCCCACTTACCTGTGTCTGGACTCATATCTAACATACACTTAGGACCAAGTGCAAAGATCGAACCTCTATTTGAACAGTTTTGCATTTACAGCATTATATTCTAGTAAATAGGAAGTTAATGCAAGCAAATATCAGAATCAGCAATAATGCTCTCTACTAAAGATTTTTACTAAATTGTTTCCCTTTTTCTTCACATTCAATTTTATTTTGATATACTACAAGGTAATTTCAAGCTGTCAGTAGTTTACAATGTAATATAATGGGGGAATACAAACAAAAACAGACAAACAAGACAAAAGGGAGAATACAACACAAAAAAATAAAATTGCAGATCAATAATAGTTAAGGGGGCAGGGGGCACTGGAGAGAACAAGGGGAGCTGTGCCGTCTGCTACAAACAAGACACCTGTATTGCGGACTATGCCAGTCACAGAAAAGCCTGAGTGGAAAAAAAATGGAACTTGAGGGAATTTTTGAAATGACTGTTCTATCTTAAGATAAAATGGAAGATTGCTACACCACTTTGGAACAATGAAGTCAAAACAGGTGTGTCTAAAGGACATCAAGAAAACAAAAAGGGAGAAGAATACTCACGTACAACAAAAACAATGGACAAAAAAAGTGAGGACAGCTCAAAAAGGATATCAGGAAGTCTTTAATACGAATAGCTTAAAAATGGCCCGACACGGCCATGTTTCGGCACCAAAGCCTGCATCATAGTAACGTAGTAGATGACGGCAGAAAAAGACCTCCACGGTCCATCAAGTCTGCCCCACAAGACAAACTCATATGTGTATACCTTACCTTGATTTGTACCTGCCTTATTCAGGGCACAGACCGTACAAGTCTGCCCAGCAGTATTTCCCACCCCCCAACCACCAGTCCCGCCTCCCATCACCGGCTCTGGCACAGACCGTATAAGTCTGCCCTCCACTATCCTCGCCTCCCAACCACCAACCCCTCTTCCCCCCACCTGCTCCGCCACCCAATTTCGGCTAAGCTTCTGAGGATCCATTCCTTCTGCACAGGATTCCTTTATGCATATCCCACGCATGTTTGAATTCCGTTACCGTTTTCATCTCCACCACCTCCCGTGGGAGGGCATTCCAGCTCAGTTGCAGACCAGACTCTGACAGAGGAGGAAGTGCTGCCAGAGGCTCTGTCGGTTCCAGGAGGGAAGGGAGCTAGGCCTGGCCCCTTCCCCAGCCCGGAGAGGGGTTCCTGGGGAGCATTCATCAGGCAATCCCCAGGCTATGAGGCCTATCAGGCCCAAACACCAGATGACCTGGAGGAGCAGCTCCCAGCCCAGCACTGCTCCGGGGAGGAGAGAGAGGAGCCCCGTGGACCGGAGGATGCCCAGAGCGAGTGCAGATGACGGCGGAACCCCTGCCATGTCACACAGGTCCCAGGAAAGTGGGTGTGCAGACAAGGAACGGGGGAGACAGCCGGGGAAGGCCACCAGGCCGCAGCCTAAGAGGCAGGCAAAAGAGGAAATGAGTCTCTTATGCTGAGTCTTGATACTACAGCATTCTGCAGCCCAGAGTTTTTTCGGTTTTTTCATTTTATGGAAGTCATTTAGCAATATCTCGGTTATGCCACAAGCCACAATCTAAAGACATCAAACCAGATTAAGGTGATGGGAAGGAGCAGTAAGAAGATGTACATAAGTATTGCCATAATGGGAAAGACCAAAGTTCCATCAAGCCCAGTATCCTGTTTCCAACAGGGGCCAGTCCAGGTCACAAATACCTGGCAAGACCCCTAAAAAGTACAAAACATTTTATACTGCTTATCCCAGAAATAGTAGATTTTCCCCCAAGTCCATTTAAAAATGGTCTATGGACTTTTCCTTTAGGAAGCAGTTCAAACCTTTTTTTTTTTTTTTTTAACTCCGCTACGCTAACCGCCTTTACCACATTCTCTGGCAACGAATTCCAGAGTTTAATTACACGCTGAGTGAAGAAAAATTCTCAGATTCGTTTTAAATTTACTACTTTTAGCTTCATCGCATGCCCCCTAGTCCTAGTATTTTTGGAAAGCGTAAACAGACGCTTCACATCTACCCGTTCAACTCCACTCATTATTTTATAGACCTCTATCAAGGGTATTGTCAAAGATCACTCCTGGTATTTTTACTATGGGCCAGATGCACTAAACCTAACAAGCCAGCAACGTGGTTTTTAAACTAGTTCTAGCCGGTTTAGCAAGCAAGTAGTAAAACGAGACATGCACAAAAGGGTTCTCAGAGTCATTTTCCTGTCACGGTAGAAGCTAACAAACGGAATGCAAAGCTATTATAATGAGCTAATTACTGTTATAATGTGCATGCAAGGCGATGCACAGCCGTTTCCGACCCTGTGCACAAAATCAGTCCCTACCTTTATCGTGGAAATTTTAACGGGAGGTCTGGACCTGTCGTTCTTCATTGTCACAAGTAGGAGAAGGGGAGAAACAAGGCAAGGAAGATGGAGTACAAAAATAAAAAGTACACCCGCAGCTATTTGCGTGTACGAAAGCCGTGCCATGCTTCTTTTTCAAATGACATTTTACTGGCAAGAAATTGGGGGGGGGGGGGACAGTACCGAAATGTAAAGCATAAAAGTAATGGTGACTTACCAAAAATGCAAGGAAGACAAGGGTCCATCAAACAGCGTCTGTGGGGAAACAGCATTCCCCATGCTAGAAGCACAACAGAGGGGTTAAACCAATTGGGCAGTGTCAGCCTGGGATGTCCTGCCCACTCACTACTGGAGGGGGTCACCAGGAAGTTCGGATCCAATCAGTGCACAGCTCTAGAGTGATGTCATCAGGGAAGCCCTGAGGGAGGAGGAGTTGGGACAGCAGCCAGCAAGTAAGAGTCCATCTTTAGGGAGATGGGCGTTCTAGGATGTCAGCCGGCCAACAGAAGGAAGCAGCAGGAACAGCTGGAGGTGGAACCAGCTGATTCCTCACAGAAAATGAGAGCCGAGAGCAGCAGAGAGGCTTTTCCCACTTTTTCCCAGCAGCGGGGAGACAGGGAGCCCCAACACAGGTTTGCTCATCTAAAAAAAAAGCGCTTTTGTGCTTGCAAAAAAAATAAAAAGGGGGGGTACATCTACTGCTTTCATGTATGAGAAACGTCTGTAGTATGCGCAGAGCAGCCACGCATAGCGATTGACTGTTCTACGCATGCTCAGCTCACCAACTGGCTTTCCCTATATCGCATGCAAATGAGCTGGGTCACAAAAGCAACAAGCAGCTCATCTGCATGCGATTCCCTCTGTGTTTCCGAATCTTTAAATTTTTACCGATTTGGAAATAATAGATATTTAATGGGACCTTTGGCAATCTGGGCCCGAGTCCTTAAGAGGAATGTCCACACTGTGGATACTAGTTGAGTGATAGAGAAAATCCTACAGGAAAGATCAGATGTGGAAGAATTCAGTTGCATGTAACCCCCCACCACCACCACACACACACACTTCATTTGGGTGAAAGGAAAAGTCACAATATCAAACGCTTTAATCTTTCACAGAAAAACAAATTATAAGAACAAATCAACTCGACATTTGCCTTACCTAGATTACTTCAACTACAGGAAATAATGGAACTGCCTTAGCTGAGCATATTCTGTGAAAGATTAAAGCGTTTGATATTCACAGACACAACAACAGCAGAGTCTATATTTCCCCAACTCGAAATAGCCTGTCAGAATCAACCACTCCAACCTACATGATCACCTAAACCTAATCTTATTCTACAGACCCCCGGGCAATTGGCAAAACTCACAAATGCACTTTATGGACTTTATATCAAACACCTGTGTTACCACCCAGAACCTCCTCATAGCTAGAGACATCTTCACCTCGAAGATAATAACTCAAGCAATGTACGCGATTGCAAAGACTTCCTTCAACTATGGGAACTCCACTGGCCAAATACACAACCCACCCATGACAAAGGACATGACAACTACAAAGAAAATACAAATACACGATCAGACAAACTAAAAGGACCTATTACAAAACCAAAATAGGACCAAACTACAAGGATACACACAAACTCTTCTCACTTGTAAACAACCTTCTAAATACTACTAAGGTCACCTCCAACAACGCAGACACCCCATCAGCAACCAACCTTGCGAACTACTTCAATGAAAAAATCATAAAACTCCGACTCATGATACCCACGAACACAACGGACTACGCAAATATCCTTGATCGTCTAGACCCAAAACCCGGAAAATGCCCAGCAGATCAATCATGGACCGACTTTAACACGCTCTCACCAAAAGAAATCTCATATTGGCTAGGAAAATACGCCAAATCACAATGCAAATTAGATATCTGCTCTAACAGTCTAATAAGATCCGCACCCAAACAATTCAAAACAGACCTCACGAACCACATAAATTACAGGCTTCAAAATGGACTCTTTCCCACGGATAAAGGAAACATCCTACTCACTCCGTTACCGAAAGATGCGAAAAAAAGCACAACGGACCTAACCAACTATCGACCAGTAGCATCTATTGCACTCATGACCAAACTCATGGAAGGCATAGTGACGAAACAACTTACTGAATACCTAGATAAACACTCAATTCTGCACGAATCCCAATCAGGATTTAGGACGAATCACAGCACCGAAACTGTACTAGTGTCCGCAATGAACTCATTCAAACAAGCAATTACGACTGGTAACAACATCCTCCTCCTGCAATTTGACATGTCCAGTGCCTTTGACATGGTTAACCATGATATACTAATATATATACTAGAATACTTCGGAATAGGAAGCACTATTCTCAAATGGGTCAAAGGATTCCTGACCACAAGATCATACCAAATAACAACGAACGAGGACAGATCGCCACCGTGGATACCTGAGTGTGGAGTCCCCAAGGGATCTCCTCTCTCACCAACATTATTCAACCTAATGATGATACCTCTAGCCAAACTAGTAGCCAATCAAAACCTCAACCCCTACATTTATGCAGATAACGTCACAATTTACATCCCATTCAAACATGAGCTAAACGAAATCACCAACGAGATCAACAAAAGCCTCCAAATAATGCACACCTGGGCAGATGCATTCCAACTAAAACTTAACACAGAAAAGGCACAATGTCTTGTACTCACCTCACAACATAATCAAACCATACTGTTCCCTTCCGATCTCACAAAACTTGAAAATTCTTGGAGTCACCATTGATCAAAACCTCACTCTTGACGCCCACATGAAAAACACGACGAAAAAGATGTTCTATACCATGTGGAAACTTAAAAGAGTAAAACCTTTCTTCCCGAGATACATCTTCCGTACCCTGGTACAGTCAATGGTAATAAGTCATCTGGACTACTGCAATGCACTATATGCCAGTTGCAAAGAACAGACAATCAAAAAACTCCAAACTGCCCAGAACACAGCCGCCAGACTCATATTTGGAAAAACTTAATATGAAAGCGCAAAACCCCTAAGAGAGAAACTTCACTGGCTCCCTCTTAAGGAACGCATTGCGTTCAAGATCTGCACGATTGGAGCGTCTGCATGAATGATTTTGTGTACAATCTACATGCTAAACCTTGTGGACCTACCTCCCAGAAACGCCACAAGATCATCCCGCAAATTTCTCAACCTGCATTACCCCAGCTGCAAAGGACTTAAATGCAAACTGATGCATGCCACCACCTTCTCTTACATGAGCACGCAGCTATGGAATGCATTACCTACAGACTTGAAAGCAATCAATGAAACAACTATCTTTCGAAAATCTCTGAAAACATTCTTCTTCAACAAGGCCTACAATGAGAACCTATAACCTCACTAAGTCACCTCACTCTCTCCTTCCTTCCTAATCGCCACACATTACTAACTGTATCTAATATGACAATGTTATCAAATCTATGTAAGCCACATTGAGCCTGCAAGTAGGTGGGGGAATGTGGGATACAAATGCAATAAATAATAAAAATATTCCAGACTACAACTGACTGCCCAAGTCTGTGGGGCAACATGGAGCAAGGTACATGAAATGCTTCCTCTCTGCTTACATCTGTATATCCTGTCCTAGTTTTCCACATCCAAAGTCAGTCCAAGTGAAAGGACCTACGTAAGTTAACTTTACAGCAGCAACACTTACAGCCTGTCCATAAAACTAAGGTGAAAGAAATAGTTTTTCTTGCAGCTATTCTACTATGTTAGTAAATACCATTTGTTTTGTGACCTATTATGAGGCCTGTACATGGTGGACTCCCAAGGGCTGATGGATTCCTCTTAACTACATAAGTAATGCCATACTGGGAAAAGACCAAGGGTCCATCGAGCCCAGCATCCTGTCCACGACAGCGGCCAATCCAGGCCAAGGGCACCTGGCAAGCTTCCCAAACGTACAAACATTCTATACATGTTATTCCTGGAATTTTGGAGTTTTCCAAGTCCGTTTAGTAGTGGTTTATGGACTTGTCCTTTAGGAAACCGTCCAACCCCTTTTTAAACTCTGCTAAGCTAACCGCCTTCACCACGTTCTCCGGCAACGAATTCCAGAGTTTAATTACACGTTGGGTGAAGAAAAGTTTTCTCCGATTTGTTTTAAATTTACTACACTGTAGTTTCATTGCATGCCCCCTAGTCCTAGTATTTTTGGAAAGCGTGAACAGACGCTTCACATCCACCTGTTCCACTCCACTCATTATTTTATATACCTCTATCATGTCTCCCCTCAGCTGTCTCTTCTCCAAGCTGTATAGCCCTAGCCTCCTTAGTCTTTCTTCATAATGAAGTCGTCCCATCCCTGCTATCATTTTAGTCGCCCTTCGCTGCACCTTTTCCAATTCTACTATATCTTTCTTGAGATGCGGCGACCAGAATTGAACACAATACTCAAGGTGCGGTCGCACCATGGAGCGATACAACGGCATTATAACATCCTCACACCTGTTTTCCATACCTTTCCTAATAATACCCAACATTCTATTTGCTTTCTTAGCTGCAGCAGCACACTGAGCAGAAGGTTTCAGTGTGTTATCGACGACGACACCCAGATTCCTTTCTTGGTCCGTAACTCCTAACGTGGAACCTTGCATGACGTAGCTAAAATTCGGGTTCTTTTTTTCCCACATGCATCACCTTGCACTTGCTCACATTAAACATCATCTGCCATTTAGCCGCCCAGTCTCCCAGTCTCATAAGGTCCTCTTGTAATTTTTCACAATCCTGTCGCGATTTAACGACTTTGAATAACTTTGTGTCATCAACAAATTTAATTACCTCGCTAGTTACTCCCATCTCTAAATCATTTATAAATATATTAAAAAGCAGCGGTCCTAGCACGGACCCCTGAGGAACCCCACTAACTACCCTTCTCCATTGTGAATACTGCCCATTTAACCCCACTCTCTGTTTCCTATCCTTCAACCAGTTTTTAATCCACAATAGTTCCATTATTGATGAAACATTTTAATTTTTAATCCTTTTGCAAAACTCACTCCTACCTACCTATCTACAATCATTTTGGTTATGCTTTCCAGCTCTCAGCATAACACACCCAGTGACTAAAGTGATAAACCTAATGAACAGTGTTGTCTTTTTTTTCACCCTTTCCCACTCACTATCTACAATAGTGGTTCCCAAACCTGTACTGTCACGTTTTCAAGATCTCCATAATGAATATTCAGGAGAACTTTTGCATGCGAATCTCTCTCATTAATATTTATTGTGGATATCTGGAAAACCTGGCTGAGCATTCCCCCAGGACAGGTTTAGGAATCACTGGTCTATAAAGATGAAGATACAGTTCTCCGCAGCCAAAGGCCCCGATGATCAGAAGCAAACACAGGCGCTAGAGGCTACTAGTGCCCGCATTACTCCTGCGCCATGATCAGAGTTGGCGAGCAAGTAGCATACAAATGTATGCTAAACAGGGCATTATATATTCCTCCCCAATGCTCAGTGGGCAGTGCGCCAAACAAGGGTTCAACTGCTGCCTCGGGGGCAGCAAACTCAGAATTAGTATTAGGATTTGCAGAGTATTGAAGAGCATAGGGATGCACTGGGCAGGGTAGGGCACCACCATTTTGTAGGCAGCATTGGAAGGAGGAGAGAGTGCTACTTCCTCTTCTGTCTCCTTGGGGTACAGGGGGCTGGAGGTATGTCAGGTAGCTTGTTTGGGTTGAGGGGGGAAGCTTCTTGGCCAGGTGTGGGATGGGGAGGTCTCCAGCCCCTATGTTGGACAGGTTCCGCCTTTTTTTTTCCGAAAAGATCCTCTCCATGGTAATACTTTGACGCATATTCAGTCCTTACACAGTTGATGCTACCAGTACAGTAATAAAATATACCCACTAATTTCCGTAGGCCTCTCATTGGAAGGCTATTTATCCATCCCTACTTTTTCTGCCTTGGCAGGGTAGCTTTGTCCTTCCTTTTTTCTGTGTGTGTACCAACAGTTATTAGTGAAAGGGATCTTTAAATAGCAGGAATACAGTGCTATACTTTTTTTTTATAAATCCAAGTTTCTACAGCGATGTGAAAACTCTTTAGCTCAGCCATGCAGTCACCAACAGAAAAGTAATAACAACGATGATATTAATCCTGATCTGTAGCCAGAGGCTTGTGTCAGCAATGCCCATCTCACACTGTCTTCACTACACCAGCAGCTGCTGCCCTCCAACTCTCTCCTCCTCACCTGAGGGAGATGCGTGCAGAACAGGAAGCGCCCAACGTACCAGGAGAAAATAAACACCTCATTAGCAGGGGGGCCCTGGAGGGAGGAGGATGAGAAGGAGCAGCAGGGCCCTGACGAAGCCGCTTTACACATTCCCAACCGGCTCTGCCAAGCGCAAGCGAACAATAACCAACCAACCTCCCTCCCTCCTCCCCACCCCAGGCGCCGCGCCCGCTCGTCCGACACCGCAGTTCCCCCCCCCCCCCCCCCCTTCTTTTACCTCCAGCGGTCGCCAGTACACAGAGGAGTGAGCGCGAGAGGCGTTAGTAGTCAATCCCGTCTGCCCCGCTCCAGACAGTACTGTATATAAATTCTCTCCAACCCGGAGGCTCTCTTCTCAGGCTGCGTGAAAGGCGCATGCGCAGTGTTCGTCTCGCCTCTCCCTCCACGCCCCCTTCGGCTTCCTGCGTCCCCACCATAGAGACGGAGGGAGCGGGACGGAAAGGCTCGTTTCTAGGGTAACCGCCAGCACGCCATCTTGCGAGGGGAAAGAGCGCGTTTTGGAGGCTGTGTGGGACACTTGTTGACGGACTAGGCTTCTTTTTATGAGCTTTTTCACACGGCGCGGCCTACTAGTGGTTACAGTGGTGGACTTTGGTCCCGCGGCAGCTCCTTGTGACTCTGGGCAAGTCACTTAGCCCTCCATTGCCCCAGGTACAAATAAGTACCTGCCTGTATATACTATGTAAACCACTTTGAATGTAGTTGCAAAAACCACATAAAGGCAGTCTATCAAGTCCCATTTCCCTTTCCCCATTGGAGATTCTAGATGGAATGTTGCTACTATTTCAGATTCTGTTGCTTCTATTGGAGATTCTAGATGGAATGTTGCTGTTGCTACTATTTGAGATTCTGGAATGTTGCTACTATTTGAGATTCTACATGGACTGTTGCTAGTGGAGGAGTAGCCTAGTGGTTAGTACAGCAGACTCTGATCCTGGGGAACTGGGTTCGATTCCCACTGCAACTCCTTGTGACTCTGGGCAAGTCACTTAACCCTCCATTGCCCCAGGTACAAAATAAGTACCTGTATACAATACGTAAGCCGCATTGAGCCTGCCATGAAGCGGGAAAGCGCAGGGTACAAATGGAACTAAATAAAATAGATACTATTGGAGATTCTACATGGAATGTTGCTACTATTGGAGATTCTACATGGAATGTTGCTATTCCACTAGCAACATTCCATGTAGAAGGCTGCGCAGGCTTCTGTTTCTGTGAGTCTGACGTCCTGCACGTACGTGCAGGACGTCAGACTCACAGAAGCAGAAGCCTGCGCGGCCACATTGGTCCTGGGAGGTAGTGGACTTTGGTCCTGGGAAACTGAGTTTGATTCCCACTTCAGGCACAGGCAGCTCCTTGTGACTCTGGGCAAGTCACTTAACCCTCCATTGCCCCATGTAAGCCGCATTGAGCCTGCCATGAGTGGGAAAGCGCAGGGTACAAATGGAACTAAAATAAAATAGATACTACTGGAGATTCTACATGGAATGTTGCTACTATTGGAGATTCTACATGGAATGTTGCTATTCCACTAGCAACATTCCATGTAGAAGCCTGCGCGGCCACATTGGTGATCTGCAAGGGCCGACTTCTACATAGAATGTTGCTAGTGGAATAGCAACATTCCATGTAGAATCTCAAATAGTAGCAACAGTGGAGGAGTGGCCTAGTGGTTAGGGTGGTGGACGTTGATCCTGGGGAACTGAGTTCAATTGCCATTGCAGCTCCTTGTGACTCTGGGCAAGTCACTTAACCCTCCATTGCCCCAGGTACAAATAAGCATAGGAGCCAACTCTGTGGGTGCTTGAGCACCCCCAATATTGAAAGAATTCCTTGTATATATCCCAGGAGGGGTTATTTCCATTGGGCTTGGCACCCCCAATAATTCTGAAAAGTTGGCTCCTATGCAAATAAGTACCTGTATACAATATGTAAGCTGCATTGAACCTGCTATGAGTGGGGAAAGCGCGGGGTACAAAAATAAAATTAAAAAAAAGACAATCTACGGTTAGGGTTGAAGGATGTTTTGAAATATTAACTCGGAAGCATTTTCACAGCATGTTGGACATATAAAAATGCATCGAAAAATGGGTCCCTTTCCATACACGTCGGAGAAGCTGCTTGGCCAAAAGCACCTGTGAGTATAGCGCAAGCCTGCAAATCTTTTTGCAGTTAATTAAAATTGTAAATAACACAGCAACCATAATCTCTCAGTTAAATATGGATGCAGTGATGCTCTTGGGATAAGATATACTTGAAAAGAGCCTTACATAGTAAATGACGGCAGAAAAAGACCTGCATGGTCCATCCAGTCTGCCCAACAAGACAAACTCATATGTGCTACTTTTGTGTATACCTTACCTTGATTGTATCTGTAATTTTCAGGGCACAGACCGTATAAGTCTGCCCAGCACTATCCTCGCCTCCCACCACCGGCTGGCTCTGCCACCCAATCTCAGCTAAGCTCCTTAGGATCCATTCCTTCTAAATAGGATTCCTTTATGTTTATCCCACGCGTGTTTGAATTCTGTTACCGTTTTCATCTCCACCACCTCCCGCGGGAGGGCATTCCAAGCATCCACTACTCTGTCCGTGAAAAAATACTTCCTGACCTTTTTCTTGAGTCTGCCCCCCTTCAATCTCATTTCACGTCCTCTCGTTCTACCGCCTTCGCACCTCCGGAAAAGGTTCGTTTGCGGATTAATACCTTTCAAATATTTGAATGTCTGTATCATCACCCCTGTTTCTCCTTTCTTCCAGGGTATACATGTTCAGGTCATCAAGTCTCTCCTCATACGTCTTGTAACGCAAATCCCGTACCATTCTCGTAGCTTTTCTTTGCACCGCTTCAATTCTTTTTACAATTCTTGTCCCTTATCAGTTTCTGGTTGCTCAATGGAAATGTTAATGTCCTCCTTTTCTTTATATCTCTCATTGATTTGTAGGATGTATCCTGGAAATGACCATTTGTGTGCATTAATTAATAAGCGGGGGAAGCATGCTGATTCAGGCATGGTTCATTCTTTCCATCTCTATGTATATGCTTGTGCACATTAATGTATCTCTTGTGAGTGCATTTTAAGTATTTGTGTCGGGGGTAGCTGGGGTTGGTTGTGAGTAATATTTGGTGTGGGGGCCATAGGAGCCAGCTCTAGGGGTACTTGAGCACACTCAGTGTCGAGGGAGGGATCATCTTCATCAAGATAGCACCCCCAGTAGTTAGTTCCTATGAGTGGATGGGACATTTAGGAGAGACTTGTGTTTTGTCATAATTTTAAACTATTTTGTATTGCGTTTATTTGCAGACATTGGAGCCAGCCCTCAAAATCATTTTGAAAAGCTGTCTTCTATGTTTACGGGTATTTTTCTCTTAGGGGCAGATGCACTAAAGCTAAATGAGCCTTTAATGACTCTCCAACGAGGAAAATTTGATCCGTTGCATGCATCAAAGGGCTTTTACCGAGGAAGCCAGCAGCTAACGAAACGGAATGGAGATGAGCAATTAGTGTGAAAACCCCATTGAAACGACATGCACTAACCTTTTCCGATTGCCTTTACGCAGGAAAAGGCAGGAAATCTAAGACAGGTCTGGACCACTCGTTAGGACAGCTCTGTGCCAGGAAAAATCATTAAGAGAAAAAATAAACAAACTTTGAGCCAATCCCAGCGCATTAGCAGAGCTAAAAGCGCTGTGATTGGTCCAAAGGACGTCAGAAAAACATAAATAAATAAAATAAAAAAAAAAGGGTCGGGAGGGGGCAAGGGCGCTCATCAGGAGCGTCCTGTACGGGACGGCCTTGCCCCCCCCCCCCCGCTGCTCCCCACTTTCCGCCGCTCCCCCCACCCCGAAAAAGCAAAATTCGAGCAGCCCCTGCCCCCCGCCCTTCCTCACTACTCTCTCACCTCAGCTCCGCCTCCCGACATCCTCCGTCCTGTGCCCCCGCCCCCTTTTGGGGTCGTCGCCGCCATTTCCCCTCCATCAGGCCCCCTCCCTCTTACCGGGCCCGTGCAGCGCCTCTCTCCTCTGTCCGAAGGCGCTGCCGGGCAAGAAGAAAGCCTGATGCCTGCCTTCGCCCAGCTTCGATGGCGCGTCTTTCTCCTGCTGGGCCCGCCCCTGTCTGACGTCAGTAACCTACGTAGGTAACCGACGTCAGACAGGGGCGGGCCCAGCAGGAGAAAGCGCGCCATCGAAGCTGGGCGAAGGCAGGCATCAGGCTTTCTTTCTTGCCCGTGCAGCGCCTTCGGCACCCCTAGAAGGAGAGAGGCGCTGCACGGGCCCGGTAAGAGGGAGGGGGGGCCCGATGGAAGAGGGGAATGGCGGCGACGACCCCAAAAGGGGGCGGGGCACATGACGGAGGATGTCGGGAGGCGGAGCTGAGGTGACAGAGTAGTGAGGAAGGGAGGGGGACCGGGGCAGCTAGCATTTTGCTTTTTCGGGGTGGGGGGAGCGGCGGAAAGTGGCGAGCAGCGGCGGGGGGCAAGGCCGTCCGTACAGGACGCTCCTGATGAGCGCACTTGCCCCCTCCCGACCCTTTTTTTTTTCTTTTTGTTTTGATTTGGGAGCCATGTGCTTGTGATTTGACTGTGTTTTGACTGTTGTGGCATGCGCAGAGCAGCTAACATAAAGCTTGGCTGCTCTGCGCATGATTTGGGGGCCGATTAACGATGTGTATTGTGATTCTTTGATACATTGTACGTTCTATACCCGATCTGAGCATGTGTGACTTTTTTTTTTTGGTGCATTCTTCGTTTTTTAAAAATCGTTAGGGCCTTTAACGATTTTGATTTTTTTACGTTTGCTTGATGCATCTACCCCTTAATGTTTTCATGGAGGAGTTTGGGGTTTAGAAGACTAGGGCAGCGATTTTGAGACGTGATGTAATTGTAGGGGGTAGTTTTGGGGGTAGAGCAGTTGCATGGGTTTTTTTGGGGCGAGAGGTGTGGGGCACTCTGGTTGATAAGGCTTTTGTAGGGAATTTTGTTGATGTGGAGGGGCAGTTTGCAGGTGACATGGCATTAGTGGGGGCAATTTGCAGGATAGTAGTAAAGTTGCAAGGATCAGTTTTGCAGGGTTTGGGGTAAGTTTCAGAGGGTATTTTTGGAGTGGGGTAGTTGCAAGGGTAATTTAAAGGGGAGGGACAGTTGCAGAGGGGTATTATTAGGGACGAGAGCAGTTGGGTTTCGGGCAGTAAAATTGGGGTAATTTCGGGGGTAGGCAGCTTGCAGGGTGGTGGGTTTAGTTTGTTCTGGTAGTTTTTGTGGGTGGCATCAGTTTGTGGGTTGGTGGGGACGATAATGTGGTGTTGCAGTTGCAGGGTGGTAGTTTCAGAGAGAGAGAGAGAGTGTGGCAGATGTTGAGAATAGTTTTTGGGCTGTAGGGGCAGTTTGGGAGAGTGGGGATTTGCAAGGGGTGTAAGTTTGGAGGGGTGGGGCAGTTTTAAAATTTGGAAAAGTAAGGAATTCCACCTTTTAAATTGCCGTATGCTGTTCTCTAATCACTATATTTTCACATCTATCTAGGTGTTCTATGACACAGGAGCTGGAACGCCTTTTCCCATAGAAATACATTGGGCCATATTCTGATGGGCCTGTTTATTTGGAACCTCTGGTCTGATTTGGCCCATTTTCAAGCTCAGTGTTTTTATTTTCCAACATATCAAGTTTCATCCTATTACGATAATTTCTGTATGCTGCAGAAGCTAGAAATCCTTCTTCGTACAAATGCATTGAGTCTCTCTTTTTTAGGGGGGTGGGCCTATATCTTTTTCTGGGCAGGATTAACCTTTTAGTGGACCCTAGCAAACAAATGCATTGGGCCTCCACCATAATATAAGTACATTTTAAAAGCTTCACAAATGGGGTGTCCTGTGGTTCTGTGAGCAGATGAAAAGTAACAGAATACTGTTTGCCAACTTCTGTTGCTGAAAAGAGAATTTTTTACAAGAGGTAGGAGCAAAGGCTCTGACCCCCCCCCCCCCCCCCCCCCCCCCCGCACCCCCCCCCCCCCCCCCCCCACACACACACACACACACACATACACACAATTCTTTTTGCCAGCAGTTAACTTCCCAAAGCAAAAACCTGCCATTCAATTAGCACATCTGAGAGGACCCCCTCCTAAACATTTGAGCCCTAGTCATGTGCCTAAGTTGCCTATGCCTTAATCCTGCCCCGATCTTTTGAACAACCCTGTCTGATTTGGTCCATCTTTGAACGTGTCTTTTTTTTTTCCTGTTTTTCTCTCATGCCAGGTTTCATCCCATTTTGTTAATTTTCAGAGAGTTATTTTGTCCCCAGACAGATGGACAGACAGACATTCTTTCCAACTTCTGTTATGCTGGAAAGAAACAGGCCTGTGGAGATGGAATCAGAAGCAATTATGGGTGGAGTTAGTCGAAGTTGATAAAAATATACAGACTCCAGCTTCAAAATAAAAACTTACAACGATGTATGATAATTTATATCCCTTTGTACTGGATCTAAAGTAAACGTAAGTTATATGTTTACCAGTACCTTAAATCCAGGACAAAATATTTAAAACCTAATATCGGTAGAAGTCAGACAGTAGAAAAATAGAGAAGTTGGCGTCAAAGCTTTGGTGTACCAAATCCACAGCCCTGGAAAGAATAAAAACTATTTTTGGTCATGTGACCAAATAGGTGAGTGATAGTGACACTTGGCCTGCAGTGCAGAAGACTGCAGAACTGATTGTATCTCTTTCAATTTCATATCTGATTTATGGTGTTCCTTTTTCTACTTTATAATTATACATTTAATTGTACACCGCATAGATGTTCTCATTATGTGGTATATCAAGTTTAAATCATCTTGAAACTTTCCTAATACATGCTGGTCATCAGATGACCAGCATATACTAGGAAAGCAGCATTGGCCGCACATGGGGTTCCTGCAAAAAAATTGCCACAGGATACAGTAATCAGTGAACGAGCATGCAAATTACTGCCACATTAAAATCACAGCAATAATCTGCAGATCATTTCAAAATGTCACTGTTCCTGTTAGTGCCTGAGCCAGTCACATTTCAGGCACTAACAGGAAGAATGACATAAAAAATAATTAAATACAGGTACCAGCGGTCTGCACCAGCCCCAACCTGGCTGCCTCCCCAATATTAAATAATGGTATCTAGTGGCCCTCCCACCCCTAATGGAACTAGGACCAGGACTTGCTCCAGCCCACCAACCAGCCTCCCTCCCAGCCGAACCAATCAGCTCCTGTTCCCTAAAAGCTGTCTAACTTTCCATCCACCCCCCAGACCTAATTAACTTGAAGGCAGCAGGAGCGATGCCCACTCGCTCATGCCTCTGAGTTTTAATCTCCAAAATGGCAGCCTCTGCCCCACGTGGTGCATCCTGGGATGCATAGGGTGGGACCATATAAGGAAATTTCTCCCTTATATGGCAAACTGGCCCACCTGGTGCATCAGCCATTTTGGAGATAACAGCCCAGAGGCAGGAGGCTGACTCCTTAAAAATACTTTGGTCCGGGGTGGGGGTAAGGTATGTGCCACAAGACACCAAGGAAAAAGATTTTATTGGGACGGGGACAGTCATGTGGGGGGGGGGGGGTACAGGGTAATTTTTAATTTATTGTAATATTGCAGGGGGGATGTGGGAGGGAACTGGGGCTTGTTGCAACATTGCTTTAGACCGGTTGTAACCAGTCTAAAGCAAATGTTATTTAGCATCTAATGCACAAAGGGGTTCTGCGTAGCTTTAACCGTTCGCTGTAGCAGCTACCAATAATCTAATGCAAATGAATTGAGCATTCCATGCAATGCACAGAAAGAATTACCTACGTTTTAATGTACACAATTTTCTGGCAGGTCTGGATTGCATGAGGGTGACTTCTTGGAGGAGCAGCCTGCTTTAATTTCTTAATAGTACAGTATCTGCATGTGTGTAGCATTGGAATAGAGAGAGGAGCAAAACAGCTGATCAGCCAGTATTGGAGAGCAGAGACCAACTCCTGAAAGTTTTCAAACCCTGAACTGTGGAAGCTGTCATGCCCGGATTCCCTGAGGACCAGTGTAGTGTGTTTATTACCCAAACAAGAGCACCTCCCGTGTGCATGGGAATTTTTTTTTTTCCTGCAGCTCTTGCTAAAATTTGGCTGGGGAAAGCCCCTATGATGTCAGAAATCTCTCACACAAGGGGCAGAGAAACAAAAGCAAACAGCCAGTCAACTGGGGAAAGCCCCTATGATGTCAGCCTATGTCATCAGCGAAGAGGCGGAGTTTAGCTTCAAAGTGGCAGAAAAATAAAAAGAGATTCCAAGCACATGGGCAAAGGCGGGGGAAGGGCAGCCTGAGGGAAAGCAAGTACAAACCCAGAGCAGCTAAGCCATGTCAGGAGAGTGCCTAGAAGTGATCAGCAGTCCGAGGTAGCCGCAGCGTGAGCACCAGTGCACCTGGGTGAGAGGCGAGTCAACGTAAGAGAGGAGTCCTGTGAGCGGGCATCCCCAGAACATGGACACGTAGCGAGAGGACTGTTATGCGCATGTGCTAGGTGCTTTCCCTTCCAAGCCGCTTGCAGAATTTACGTGTATCTCATTTGCATGTGATTTTCTTTGACCATCAGTCGCTGTTTTGGAAATCAGTAACTTCCATTTCATCAAGCAGATCAATCCATAGACTGGTGGGTTGTGTCCATCTACCAGCAAGTGGAGATAGAGAGCAATCCTTTGCCTCCCTATATGTGGTCATGTGCTGCTGGAAACTCCCCAGTATGTTCTCTGTCTCAGCAGGTGGTGGTCACACACAGCAGCAGCTCTGGCTAGGTCTCCAAGCCTATTCATTTAGGTTTGTTGAGTACCTGGGGTTGAGGCTCTTCCTGAGCAAGTGCAAACCTGGTGGTGCCAGGTCCCTCCTTTTCTCCCCCCCTCCCGCTGGCTCCGTAAAAAAAAAAAAGTCTTTTTTTTAAACGTCCAAAAAGGGCGTTTATTTCAGCTGCTCACTGGGACACCAATTCATTGCAGCTCAGAGGCGAGCAGCAGGTAATTTTACTTTTATAGCGGGCAGGGGGGTTTCCCGAACCGTCTCCTCGTGGCTTATGGCGTCGGAGGGCAAGGGCGCGAAAGACGCTCCCCGGACCGCGTGCGCGCGTCTAGCGGGGGAAGCGGGGGGTTCGAAGGCAGAGTCGCCTTTTTTGGGCCCCTTTTCGGAGTCGGGAGAGTTCCCCGATTTTCCTTCAGTGCGGCGGGTTTTCCCGTCTTAGGCGCCCATCCCTCTCTGGCAGCACATGACCACATATAGGAGGCAAAGGATTGCTCTCTATCTCCACCTGCTGGTAGATGGACACAACCCACCAGTCTATGGATTGATCTGCTATGATTAATGGAAAGAAAATTATCAGGTATGATACATAATTTGACCTTCAACCGAGGCTATAAACACATACTGTATTGAACGGTGATTTTTGACCATCTGCCCCTGGATTGGGAGATGGACAGTGACGAAGTAGGGCAGACGAGATAGGGACGGGGCCGATGCCAGTGGCAGGGTTTCTACGCCAGCCTCGGATCTGGTGGTAAGTTTCTGGTCTTGAGGTCTTGTGGTAGACATCAGCACAAAGCCTTACATTCTGCGGGATAGCTGATCAGCTCTTTACCATGCATTCTAATATGATGTGGACTTATATCTACCATGAGATTGCAGAAACTGGTCATTAATGGCTCGCTTCTGCGGTAGCTTTCTGCATTGCTTCTTTGTAAACAATTTAGAGATCATTTACTAACAGTTAACCTGCCGCAAATAACATCCATTAACAGCATTTGCACCCAATGCTAGCAAATGTTCCTATTAATGTTATCTTGTTACAAAGATGTCATCTTTCTTCTCTCTTATACATTAGAGCAGTGTTTCACAAGTACAGTCCTGGAGTACCCCTTGCCAGGATATCCACAATGAATATTCATGAACTTGATTTGCACACGCTGCCTTCATTACATGCAAATCTCTTTCATGCATACTTATTGTGGATATCCTGAAAACCTGACTGAAAAAGGGGTACTCCAGGACCGGACTCGGGGAAACACCATTAGAGCCCCAATATCTCACTGCGCCAGTGGTTTTCAAACCTGATCCTGGAGGCACACCAGTCATTCCGGTTTTCAGGGTACCCACAATGAATATTCATGAGAGAGATTTGCAATCATTGCCCCCACTTTTAAGAGAGTGTGGTTAACTCCTTTGGAGGACCTTAGCGAACTTGGTGGCGCGCAGAGGGAGATCTGGTTTCCAAGTACTCCGGCCCATTTTCTTTAAGGGCCTTGAAGATTAGACATAGTTTTAAATTTAGCCCTGTATTGTACCAGTAACTTATAGCCTCCTATCAGTCTTGCTGCTGCATTCTCAATCAGTTGGTGCAACTGTAAACTCTTTGTGGTGAGACCACTGTAGAGTGCATTAGAGTGATTAAGTCTGAAGTGCATAAGAAAACAAGCGTTGCCATACTGGGACAGACCAAAGGTCCATCAAGCTCAGTATCCTGTTTCCAGCAGTGGCCAATCCAGGGCACAAGTACCTGGGAAGATCCCAGAACAGTAAAACAGATTTTATACTGCTTATGCTAGAAATAAGCAGTGGATTTTCCCAAGTCCATCTTTTGCCTCCATTCTGCCTATATCATTTCAGAGGCTGCAAAAGAAAGCATGTATTATTTTATGGTGTGGGTTTTTTTTTCCCATTTGACAAAGAAGTATGACATTTTAACTCCTCCTAGATTATTTTCTAGACACCAGGCCTGAAAAATCTCTCTTTGGAAAAACAAAAGAGGCAGATGTCACCAGGAGTGATCAAAATAGTGAATAGCAGGCTACAAAAAGATGACGCACCGGTATGGCTAAGGTGACTTTATTAATAAAACATATCATATACAAGAACCTGATGCAGCTATGTTTCAGCAACTGCCTGCATCAGGGGACTGACAACATCATTTTGATTCAGGTTACCTGATTACACTGTGTTAGACACTGTTGTTTTATCCACTTTTTAAGTGACTCGTTTCAAAGTCAGATGCAGACAGTTGCTGAAATGTGGCTTTGTCAGGTTCTTATATACGTTATGTTTTATGAATAGTCACCTCAGCCGTATCTTTCAGTGATTTCCTAAACTGCAGTAAGTTTTGTACTTACCACGTGTTTAACACAAAAGCTATGTGGTAAATGCAGGGAGCATGCCTGGCATCTGCTGTCCGTTTATTGTGCAGCACAGACACCACATTTCTCATGCTATCAGGCAGTGGCGTAGGAAGGGGGGGGGCCCCGGTGGGGCGGTCCGCCCCGGGTGCACGCGCTTGGGGGGGTGTCGGCGCCGCTGCTTACCTGCTCTCTCTGCCCCGGAACAGGTTACTTCCTGTTCCGGGGCAGAGAAAGCAGGGAACCAACGGAGCCAACGCAGCTCCCAGAGACGACGTGCACTCGGCGGGGCGGAGCGCTAGCAGTAATGATGCACTCCAGGGGGGGGTTGCGCGCGCCGAGGGGGGTGCCGCGCTGCACCGGGAGGGGGGTGTGCGCAGGCAGCAACCCACCCCGGGTGTCAGCCGGCCTCGCTACGCCGCTGCTATCAGGCACCATGTATATGTATATACAGTGTGGGGTTTTTTTCTAGCAAAAAAGGTGCCAGTACTCAAATGCTAGGCCACCCTTCAGGTATGGATCACTGAGGGACCCACCCCACAATAGCCAGGCCCCCTGCAACCAGTCACAGAATCTATGACGAGTTAGAATTGGTGTGTAGAGCCTGAGCTCTTTCATTAAAACTTGGGGTCCATGGGTCAATTTTAGCAGACAATGGAAATGGTGCCGGTACTAAGTACCCCCTCAAAAAAAGTCCTGGTAGATTGTTATATATATAACACAAGTCTTTTTTTGAGGGGGTACTTAGTACCGGCACCATTTCCATTTTCTGCTAAAATTGACCCATGGACCCCAAGTTTTAATGAAAGAGCTCAGACTCTACACACCAATTCTTCCTCGTCATAGATTAATTTGCCACAATGGTGCACCCAAGCACACGCATCCCCCCCCCAGCATATCTGATTCCCTGCCCCTGATGCAGAACAAGAACCCAATCCCCCCCTTCCCCGACCCCCCCCCAACACAGAACAAGTATGCAATCAGCCTGCCCCTGAGCCCTCCGACACAGAATAAGCACTCAATCACCCTCCCCCCAACTCTCTGTTAGGCTCCCGCTCCCTTAGGTGTAAATCCTGCCTCTACTTCTAGCCTCACCCCCTAAACATAAGTCCCCCCGACCCTTCTGCAGAGGCCGTTACACCCCCCTCCACCTTCTGACACCTCCCCCAGCCACGCCTTTGAAAAAGCTTCCTGCAGAACTTAAGCAGACTTTGAGGCCATGTTATTTATTGTTCTAAGCTACAATCGCCAGTTGCAGGGAAATTACAGACTTTTTTTTTTATTTGTTGGGATTGATTTATCAATTCTGTTTCCCTTTTTTATATGTTGATTGAAATAGGTCCTCCATCTACTGAAAGAGGGTCATCTTTTCTACCCAATATTGGATTTGAAGAAGGAAATCAAGGCCTTGTGAATTCTTCACTTGAAGATTGAGACTCTACTTTCTGTCATTGTGATTCATCATGGAGTGTTCTTCACAGTCTTGGATTTCAAGGAGGCCTACCTTCATATCCCATTCAGAAAAGAACATCAGAGATACCTGAGCTATAGAGTCGTTAACAATTCCAGTCGCTTCCATTTGGACTAGTGACAGCACCTCAAACCTTCTGGTGCCTCATTATCTTTGTGTGCTTTGCTCTGTGCAGCGATGCTCAAGTTAGTCCCATGGTCCGAAGCCCATATGAAGCCATTGCAGAGGTATCTCTGGGGACACTGGGTGGCACTGATGCAGGGGTTTGAGATCAGATTACCACTACCACCATACTTGAGATCTAGGCTAATGTGGTGGCTGGATTCATGCAACCTGGAGTGCAGAAGTAGCCTAACGGTTAGAGCAGCATGATAAGAAGTAACTACACCCCCTGTTTGTAAAGAGTTATAAGTTGTTTAATCCTCCATTGCCTCGGGTACAGACTTAGCTTGCGAGTCCTTTGAGGACAGAGAATTATCTGTCCAAAAGTAACTTGTCCCTTCAGTTTGGCAAAAGGCATGGATCTGGAAGTGCTGCAGTGGGTAGTAGTCACAGTGGATGCCAGCCTTCTCAGTTGAAGAGCACATTGGCAGGACCAGACAGCACAGAGACAATAGATGACAGCTAAGGCCAAGGGGTTGATAAATTAACTAGAGACAAGGGGAATTTGGAGGGCTCTGCTGGCTTTCCAGCCCTTTGTCTCCAGGCAGGCTGTTGGGATGTTTTCGACAATGCCACAGCAGTAGCAAACAAACAGGAGGGTGATCAGTTTTCAGGTGACAGAGGAAGCCACTTTTTTGATGGGCAGAGTCCCACATTCAGGCACTCTGAGCAGATCACATTGTAGGCACAGTTAAAGACCAGACTTTCTGAGCCACCCCTCCTTGGATACTGGAGATTGGGGATTCTTGAAGGAGGCCTTGTTCATTGAGATGAGGTGGGGCAAGCTGATCATGGTTTTTAATGGCAATAAAGAAGACCATTAAGGTTCCGCACTTCTTCAGTTGGCGGAGAGAATAGGGCTTGGTTGCACTGACTCGGTGGTGGATGGCCATCAGAGTCCTGTCCACTTTCACTCCATGACTACTCCAAGTGTGAATATTGCAGTGCATTGTGTGGCCGAGGTTGGTCATTCCAGTGGTTCTCAGTAGGTTCAGGAGATCATGGTACACCGATGTAGTCAGATTCAGAGATGATGAAGATGTCCAGTAATGTCACTGCCCGATATAGCCGCTTAAAACCCATGCTCTGAAAAAGCCCAAGTACCTCCCCATGAATCACAGAGAAAATTGCAAGCTAACTCAGCCCCTAGGAAACAGAATTATAGGTAGGAGT
The DNA here is from genome assembly GCF_901765095.1 of Microcaecilia unicolor. NCBI lineage: Eukaryota > Metazoa > Chordata > Amphibia > Gymnophiona > Siphonopidae > Microcaecilia > Microcaecilia unicolor. Next base: position 285,887,984 of record NC_044037.1, on the reverse strand, counting down.
ACTGAGAGCAGTCGGTGGCAAAGAAAAGGAGCTAGTGTGGACTTGGGCACATTTAACATTTAAAAATGCTGGAAGGACCTTAATGCAGGAGAACAAACTATTTATTATTTACTAGTAAAAAAGGCCCGTTTCTGTTTGAAAGGAAACGGGCGCTAGCAAGGTTTTCCTCTGAGTGTGTATGTTTGAGAGAGTGACTGTGTGAGAGAGGCTTCTGTTCCTGCTGCTGTGCATTCCCAGTGTTGTGCAGGGTTACCAGGTGGAAAATCTTTTCCCCACCCAAACCAGCCCAAAACCCGCCCAAAGTCAAACCCCGCCCCTGACACCCCACCCCCGCCGTCATCAACCCCGCCTCTGCCGTCATCGGCCCCGCCTCTTCCGGCCCCGCCTCCCCGTCATCACCCCCGCCTAGAACGTCACTAACCCCGCCCAAAACGTCACTAGCCCCGCCCCCCGCGGCCCGAAAAACCGCCAAAATACCCCCAAAACAAGCCCAAAAAACTGCAACCCACCGCAGGCAAAAATTTCCTGCGGCGGGTTGCAGAAAACCGCCCACCTGGCAACACTGGTGTTGTGCTGATTCACTGCTCCCTGTATCGTGGCTCCGCCCCTCTCCCTTCTACTGGCCAATCTGGTGTGGGTTGTGTGACATCACTATTATCTACTCCAACATGATCCACGGTTCCAGGCAGCCTCAGAATGTTGGAGGTGAGAATTATTATATAGGATTTGTTTATTGACTTTTTGAAGGAATTCACTCAAGGCGGTGTACACAAGCAATAGATAACTACAGCAGAAAAAATATTCAGACAACAATACAAAGTATGGCATAGTATGCTACATTAAAATGTCAACACATATGTATACCTCAGCAGGTTCTCAGAGCTTTTTCATTTGCCATCAGAAAATACTGGGAATCTTTCAGCCAGATCTGAAGAAGCAGGATGACCCCATCTCAATCCTTGTGCATTACCCGTATGCTCATTCATTTGAAATGACATTTCCCAGATCGTTTCATGTCATTTTTTTTAACTCAAAATGACCGAAAGAAAAAAAACAAACAAATACAAGGTTTTATCTGTGTTGGCAGAAGTGTGCACTATTTAGGCACAAGGGGCACACTATTTTGCAATATGACCAGCAGAGATGTATGTACCAACCTTGTCTGCTTCCTTTTAATGTTTCTTATGTTATATTTGAAACTTTAATAAAAAAAAAAATTATTTTGGAACACTTTGGATTTGTCATTTGTAGGCCTCATAAGTGGAAAATTTACCCCGGGATTTGAAAAATTAACCCCTCTGTATGTGTGCCAGGGAGGGGTAGGATTACATATAAAACATGCAAAGAACCCACACGTGACCTTTATAGGTTTGAAAGACCACATAAAAATAAAAAGCGTGAGCTAGCTTAAGTTCTCATTCATGTACAGTAGAAATAACAGTAATTCATGGGCAGAAGATCATCATCGGTATCTTTTTGCCAGAGAGAGAAAAATAACATTTCTGAGAAAATTAAATTGGTATGAAATGCTGGCCTGGCCATGTTCACAGCTTCTAATGCTCAGTTTGCCCTAGCCAGATTGGCCATGAGCCAGGCTGCTTTATTTTGCCAACAGGAACCGTGATGGGACAAAACGTATTTTGCATACTAAAACCCCAAGAAATAATCATCAGCTTTGTAATGTTACGTATGGAACAGATTTATCATTCTTTTACAGTGAAAGTAGTTAAGGAGATCTAGCAATCACATTTTGTTTTATTTTTAACCAGCTGACTCCCCCCCCCCCCCCCCCCCCCCCCCCCCATCTTCTAATAGTCTCTGATCCCAATGCTCCATCCACTTTCAATGGTATGCAATCCATCAGGCAGAATAGGACATGCAAAACTCTAAAGAGACATTGACAGAGCTGGCAGCTAAACGTGTTCATTCCAGGGGCGTAGCTACGGGTGGGCCCAGGCCCACCCAATCTCAGCTCAGGCCCACCCAGTTTTACAGCAGCTGAGCAAGCCACACTGTTGCCTCAACCTTAGTTTCTTCCCTCACAGCAGCGGCCCGCTCAGCCACCTCCCACATGCTTTTCTCATCAGTCGGCACTCACGGGCAGCTCCTCCTCAGCCAGTTTGCGATGCCAGGCCTCGTAATCTCGCGCTAAACACAGTCTCGCGGAGTTGCGGCCACTGTTATCCATGATGTACAGCAAGCAACCTCAGCTGCACGCGCCATGCGTGTGCCACCATGCCATCACACTGCTGTCTCTCCCCCCAGGCCCGTCTGGGGCCCACATGGCACAATGGTGCCGTGCCGGTGCACACAGTGCCGCATGGGAAAGGTCACGGGTGCAGCTTCAAGTCCATACTGTGCCTACCTGTACATGGTGCCCTGCCGGCCGGGTCTATGATTTTCAGTCGGTTCTCTTGGGGAGTCAGTTGATCACAGTAGCAGCAGTAGCATTCCCCCATGGCCCCATACAGCTACAGGAGCCAGGTAGTAAATACATATACATTTTTTTTTTAATTTTTAATGTGTCATGTACCAATTGTATTTGTACTCAAAATGCTGGCTGGTGGTGGTGGTGGGCTTCTGGGTGGGATAAACACTTCACTGCCTAGGATAAAAAAAGGTATATTTAATGATTAAATATACCTTTCTTTTTTGCCATAGAAAGAGCCCACCCTCACCCATAGTAACATAGTAGATGACGGCAGAGAAAGACCTGTACAGTCCATCCAGTCTGCCCAACAAGATAAACTCATATGTGCTACTTTATGTGTATACCTGACCTTGATTTGTATCTGCCATTTTCAGGGCACAGACCGTAGAAGTCTGCCCAGCACTAGCCCCGCCTCCCAACCACCGGCTCTGCCACCCAATCTCCGCTAAGCTTCTGAGGATCCATTTCTTCTGAACAGGATTCCTTTATGTTTATCCCACACATTTTTTAATTCTATTACCGTTTTCATCTCCACCACCTCCCACGGGAGGGCATTCCAAGTATCCACCACTCTCTCCGTGAAAAAATACTTCCTGACATTTTTCTTGAGTCTGCCCCCCTTCAATCTCATTTCATGTCCTCTCGTTCTACCGCCTTTCCATCTACGGAAAAGGTTTGTTTGCGGATTAATACCTTTCAAATATTTGAACGTCTGTATCATATTACCCCTGTTTCTCCTTTCCTCCAGGGTATACATGTTCAGGTCATGTGTATAAAGTGAAATGTACTTACATGTTGCTGCAGGCATACTAAGCCCCTTTGCAGTCTACTGCTACTTAACATTTCTAGAGCGCTACTAGGGTTACGCAGCGCTGTACAATTTAACAAAGAGAGACAGTCCTTGCTCAAAGAGCTTACAATCTAATAGACAAGTGAACGGTTGGTCCGATAGGGGCAGTCAAATTGGGGCAGTCTGGATTCACTGAACGGTAAGAGTTAGGTGCCGAACGCAGCATTGAAGAGGTGGGCTTTAAGCAAAGACTTGAAGACGGGCAGGGAGGGGGCTTGGCGTAAGGGTTCAGGAAGGTTGTTCCAAGCATAGGGTGAGGCGAGGCAGAATGAGCGGAGCCTGGAGTTGGCGGTGGTGGAGAAGGGTACTGAGAGGAGGGATTTATCCTGTGAACGGAGGTTATGGGCGGGAACGTAAGGGGAGATGAGGGTAGAAAGATAGTGAGGGGCAGCAGACTGAGTGCATTTGTAGGTAAGAAGGAGAAGCTTGAATTGAATGCGGTATCTGATCGGAAGCCAGTGAAGTGACCTGAGGAGAGTATATGATATGAGTATATCGGTTCTGGCGGAATATGAGACATGCAGCAGAGTTCTGAACAGACTGAAGGGGGGATAGATGGCTAAGTGGGAGGCCGGTGAGGAGTAAGTTGCAGTAGTCCAGGCGAGAGGTAATGAGAGCGTGGACGAGAGTTCGGGTGGTATGTTCAGAGAGGAAAGGGCAAATTTTGCTGATGTTAAAGAGGAAGAAGCGACAGGTGTTGGCTATCTGCTGGATATGCGCAGAGAAGGAGAGAGAGGAGTCAAAGATGTGCTTGTGTGTTCTTTGAACTTCTGACATGGAGCACTTCCATTTATAATTTGTTTTATTGTTCTGTTGTTTCTCTATATAGTTAATTTGTTTCGACGTAAATTTAAAAAAACATATCTTTATTCAACAATATATACATTCATAATATCTATAATGTTTTTATTGTAGACCCCATCACAGCTACAGCCCTCAGCCATGAACTATGCAACAGAATTCTTTGGGGACCCTATATTTGTGGGTCTTAAGCTCAACTATGAGTTGTCGCTGTTTCATAATGACTCTGATTTTCTTTTTCCTAAGGCATTGAAGGACCTAACTTCATGGTGATGCACAGCAATGCCAATGAGTCAGTGGACTGGCCTAGTGGTTAGAGCACTGGTCTTGCAATCCAGAGGTGGCTGGTTCAAATCCCACTGATGCTCCTTGTGATCTTGGGCAAGTCACTTAACCCTCCATTGCCTCAGGTACAAACTTAGATTGTGAGCCCTCCTGGGACAGAGAAATATCCAGAGTACCTGGGAAACCGCGACGCGTCTCAAGCACGGGCGCTACGAGTTCACAGTACTCAGAGTACATGCTGGGTCAACAGGCAGGCAGCAGGCACAAAGAGTAGTCAGAAAGCCAGGCAGAGTTCAGCAACGAGGAGTCAAGCAGATAAAGAGCAAGTAACAGGGCAAAACAAACACCTACTGAGGTAGAAGCAGAGTGCAGGAGGAGAGATCTGTAGATAAAGTGCTGAAGGAAGAACAGCCATAGGGCGCAAGGAAGGAAATGAACTCATCTGGGCCAATAGAAAAGGATCAGAGGGAGGCTATGAAGGAAAAGCGACACCAGATTGGCCAGCAGAGGGGAGAGGGGAGGAGCTGCCTAAGTTAAGTGCTGCATATATTTTGTTGATTACGATTAGATTGTGAGAGATGTACTAATACAAGTTACAAGTTGGTTAATAGCAAAGGTTGGTGGAGGTCAAGTCAATGATTAGATCATATACACGAATTACACATTCAGTCATTGAGTGAGAAAATTACTCTCTTCGTGTTATATATATGAGACTTCACTCCACTTTATATACAAAAAACCTGCATTCATATTTGTTTGAATATTTTGTGATATTTTACACTCGACAGAGTGCTGGCTTAGTTTTTATTCCTAGGATAAGCAGCATAAGATCTGTTTGTACTCTTTTGGGATCTTGCCAGGTACTTCTGACCTGGATTGGCCACTGTTGGAAACAGGATACTGGGCTTGGTGGACCTTTGGTCTGACTCAGTATGGCAATGCTTATGTTCTTATGAGTCAAATCAGTGGCCCACCCAGTAACAGCATACCTATGAAGTGGCTGGCAGGGATCCCCAAGCCCCACCAGCCGAAAACTCCCAACAAGTGTCCCTCCTGCATACCTTGTAAGTAGCAGATCTTCGCCTGCAGTGAGCAGTGACATACATACTGCTTGCACCGGCCCCACAGCCTTCCCTCTGATGTATTTCTGCCTAGGCAGAAACAGGAAATTGCATCAGAGGGAAGGGTGTGGGGCCAACATGAGCAGTGTGTATTAGTTGCTGCTTGCTGCTGGTGAAAATCTGCTATTTAAAAGGTATACGGGAGAGGGGGGATGTTTGAGAGACCATATGGCATGCAGGCGAGAGGAGAGACCAAATCACCTGTGGGACGGGGCGAGGTTCTTCTGCCCACCCATCTTGGGCCCAGGCCCACCCAAAATTGGGTTTCTGGCTACGCCCCTGAGTCAAATATTTTAGTATAATGGCATTACTTTATGATAATAAAGCAGAGACATAAATGATATCCACAGTGAGAGACTGGAGTCACCACAGCTACCATTTGGGAAGTGAAATAGCAATTAATCCCGTGATCACACTTGACCGCCTCTGTATTCCTTCTCCTTCATTAGTCACTTCTGTTTGGGTGAGTTTCTTTGCTTTTGCCTTGACAGTAGGAAGAATTTCAAGGAAACAATCTGCTCACTTATCTTGTTCTAGTATTATTCATATCATGAAGAGCCTGGTGTAAATTAATTTCAGGTACTAGCAGCTTTCCCATGGTTTAAAAGCAAAAACATTTGAATTCCTTCAATTTTTTAATTTTTTTTTGCACTAAATATAGAAAATGAGCTTTTCAAGAAATGTAACTTTCTAGTAAGTTTGTTAGAAAGAATTTAATATATATGTAACTTTTTAAAATCTGCCTTTTTGTGATTTTTACCACTTTTTAAGGTGGTAAAAATGTAGCCTTGCTAGTTAGTCTCTCTTCATTCTTCACTTGTTCTCATTTCTTGCACTTTTCTACTTTTCGGTTTTTCATCTTTTTGAATTTTACTTGCAAGTATTGAAAGTGATATATTTGACAGCTCATGTTAAAGTTGTCATTGATTTCTGGAGAAGGTGTTTTCCAGTACATGTATAATGTACATTAATTGAAACTACAAGTTCTTCATTGTGCTCACTGTGTCCTTCTTACAATTAACAACACCTGACTTCTCAGTAATAGTGGAGGTAAAATGAAAAATAAATGTAAAACAATCTAGTAATTTGGTTTGATCACTTAACTACAGCATTAGTTTATAGATAAAATGGATGACAATCTGTTTTGTTCTGTAGTTGGTATGTATTTGTTTTATAATTTACGGTCTGTGCCAGAGGCGGGGATAGTGCTGGGCAGACTTATACGGTCTGTGCCAGAGCCGGTGGTTGGGAGGCAGGGCTGGTGGTGGGGAGGTGAGGATAGTGCTGGGCAGACTTATACGGTCTGTGCCAGAGCCGGTGGTTGGGAGGTGGGGCTGGTGGTTGGGAGGCAGGGCTGGTGGTGGGGAGGTGAGGATAGTGCTGGGCAGACTTATACGGTCTGTGCCAGAAGCCGGTGGTTGGGAGGAGGGGCAGGTGGTTGGGAGGCGGGGGATAGTGCTGGGCAGACTTATATGGTCTGTGCCCTGAAGAGCACAGGTACAAATCAAAGTAGGGTATACACAAAAAGCAGCAAATATGAGTTATCTTGTTGGGCAGACTGGATGGACCGTGCAGGTCTTTTTCTGCCTTCATCTACTATGTAAAATAAACCCTTGTTATGGTCACTATCAAACATGCAATGTAAATATGCACAGGGGAAAGAAAGAAAGAAAGACTCCTTGCAATCAGTAAGTGGACAAAAATTCTTTGTTTTTAAAAAACATTTGAAAATATATCAACAACTGTTATTTGCACTAGGGACTGAAAGTAGCACCATCACAATCCCACCCTAGGTCCAACTTTTGAATCAAAGTGAGGGTTTGTAGTTGCACAGAACAGCACACCTGATTGAGACCTGGTGCTGGACAAGATCTCAGCTAGCTGCTTCTAGAAGCCTGTGCTCTCTACTTATCAACTTACAAGTGACAGGGGAATAAGGTCTCCATTACATCCAAAACTGGCAGCAACATCTGCTGCTTTTCACAAAAACATATCTTTGTTCCATGCATAGGTTTCCTGATCACAAAATGGAAAACTCCTCAGGCCAAAATCGTGTTCATAACTGATTGTGTGACAGCGCAAAATAGGGTTGCAAGTGCTGTGGTAATGGCTCAGGAGAGCTGGGGGGGTTTGTATTGTTTAATTGTACATTTATTTACATTTTCCAAAATATAACAATCAAAATATGACTCAGTCAAAACAGGAAAAGCAGTGAGTTAGGAAATAAATATGAGAATTCAATCCATTTAGCAAAATAGATCTGCTAATTCACAACTAAATAAAGCAATGGAAAATGGGAAGCAAGCATCTGTTGAGTTAATACAAATAAAGAAATCCAGTTGAAAATATACTAACCAGGGTCACATCAACCTTAATGTCCTACGATACACCGACACGTGAGGTCGCAATCATTCTGGCCTACTGAACTGAGCTGAACAGATCCTTGTTGAAATATCAAAGGCTCTAACTCTGTTCTGTGAATATGTATTCATTACAACATAAAAATCTAATCAAACACCTTCTAGGATCCTATAATGAAATTCTCTCCACTGCTCTGGATACCCTAGCACCATCTGTCCCTCGCCCCACTAAGCGCATTAATCCTCAGTCCTGGTTAACCCCTTGCATCCGTTAACTTCGCTCCTGCACCCGATCTGCTGAACGACTCTGGAGGAAATCTCACACCCTGTCAGACTTCACCCATTACAAATTCATGCTATCCTCCTTCCGGTCCTCCCTATTCCTTGCCAAACAGGAATATTATTCTCAACTAACCAATTCTCTTGGCTCCAACCCTCGTCGCCTCTTCGCCACTCTCAACTCCCTACTTAAAGTGCCCTCCGCTCCCACTCCCCCCTCACTCTCTCCTCAAACACTAGCTGACTACTTCCGCGATAAAGTGCAGAAGATAAACCTTGAATTCACTTCCAAGCCTTCGCCTCCCAGTGACTTCTTAACACACTCCCTCCACCAACCTAACCTGGCCTCCTTCTTCTCCTTCCCTGTGATCACCGAAGAGGAAACTGCTCGCCTTCTTTCTTCCTCTAAGTGCTATGACCTGTTCCTCTGATCCCATTCCACCAATCTGCTTAACAGCATCTCTCCTACAGTTAACCCCTCAATCTATCACATCCTCAACCTCTCTCTCTCCACTGCTACTGTCCCCGACACCTTCAAGCACGCTGTAGTCACACCACTTCTCAAAAAACCATCACTTGACCCCACCTGTCCCTCCAACTAACGCCCCATCTCTCTTCTACCCTTCCTCTCCAAACTACTTGAACGCGCCGTCCACAGCCACTGCCTTGATTTTCTCTCCTCTCAGGCCGTCCTCAATCCGCTTCAATCCGGCTTTCACCCACTTCACTCGACAGAAATTGCACTCTCTAAAGTCTGCAATGACCTGTTCCTTGCCAAATCCAAAGGTCACTATTCCATCCTCATCCTCCTCGACCTATCTGCCGCCTTTGACACCATCAATCATAATTTACTTCTTGACACACTGTCCTCATTCGGGTTCCAGGGCTCCGTCCTCTCCTGGTTCTCTTCGTATCTTTCCCAACGCACCTTCAGAGTATTTTCTAATGGCTCTTCTTCCACCCCCATCCCGCTCTCTGTTGGGGTTCCTCAAGGATTTTTT